>NW_026127015.1:0-268511 GCF_943737965.1 Phodopus roborovskii | reverse complement strand
CTACTTATTATTACTATTATCATCATCATTATTATTCTGATTATTTTTGAGACAAACATTTAGTCTTTTCGTAGGAGAATGTCCTTGAACACTCTCTGTAATAAAGCAGGCTTGGAATTCAAACAGATCAATTTATGTTTGCCTCCCTAGTGTTGATGGGATTGACGGCCAATGTCAGGAACAGAACATAGTGTGTTCTCCTTTTTTCCCTTTTCCTTTGTCTGTAAACTCACATTTCTTCTCTCTTGTTTTCTTTTTCTTTCCCTTCACTCTCCATAGGAATCTAAACCTGGGCGGTGTTTTCCTTTTCATATAAGGCTGTGCTTTCCCAATATAAGAGCTTCCTACAATTCTTCAAGTGAAATTTGATTTTACTTTGTCACTGGGAAACACAAAGAACAAACAGGACCTTGAAAAGTACATCATATGATTGTGTCCATCTTGGTATCTTGTTGAGGTAACTCAAGCAAAGACGTGGAAATGAAAACCAAAGTAGGCAGGGCAGCCGGCATGTGGCCCATCATTGCTGGATTCTTTCAAACAAATGTGCTGGCCTTATGAATTTTAGCATTGTACTCCCTTGCTCTCTCTTACTCTCCATGGCTCCTTTACCTCCTTCCAACACGTGCCACAAGATATCTGTGAGAGTTGATCTTCCAGAAAGCGTGTTGTCTGTCAGGAAGACAAACATTCTTGAATGATAGCTTTCCATTTTTCATCGTCTCAGTGGGTAAGGTATTGTCGCTGAGGAATATGAATGAAACATTTTAGTATATATTGTACTTGTTTTTAGGGGACCAAAGTTGTTGTTATTCATCAACATCCTCATCAAACTTGTGGCTCCTGCTGCCTTCCTTTTACAAATTAATTGCCTCTCTCCCTCTCCTCTCGTGAGGGTAAATCAATGGAAAGTCTAACTTGGATATGGCTTGCTTTGGAATTGTGGGATTATATTTCTCTTTGCTGAACCTGGGCCATTCAGGTAGGACTGAGAGATGCTGCATTCACTGGAAAGTCTACCAAGTATTGATAATGGCTTTTCATAAGCATACAGCTGGAGCCCACTTTGCCTAAACTCAACACCCTATATATCCTCACCTGGGTCATCACAGGGCCATTGCTAGCTGATTGTGGTTGGATATAAAGAAAGGAATCACTTAGAGTCAGAGAGTTCTGCTCCCTTGTCTTTTTATTTTACTTCATTTTTCTGTTGCTTTTCATTGTTTGGCAAAAAGTATACTATGCATCTTTGTAGACTGTCCTGGAACTCACTTTTGAGACCAGACTGGCTTCAAGCACACAGAAAATAGCTCAGCTCTGCCTCCCAAGGCCTGAGATTAATGATGTGTGACACAACCCCACAGTTTTTAATTTAATTTTGTTTTTCGGGGAGGGAGTATGGTGGGATTGCTTAATCAGTTCTTTCTTTAGATCCTTCAGGATTGATTTCATACAAAGTGTTCTGACCACAGTTTCCCATCTTCCCACAGCTTCTTCTCCTCAGCCAAATCCAACTGGTGTTAGGGTTATGCTTCTAGTTCACTCTCTTTCACACATTGCTGTGTTAATGCAAGAGCTGTAATTACTTTTCTCCATGGATCCTGGAATTATCAGTTTTTAGATTCTGCATGTGGTTTAGCCATGCACATGATTAAAATCAGTGAAATCTGAGTACCACCTGCCAGTGCAAAAGAACTTTTACGAGGATTTCAACTTATAGGCAGAGTATGTCAGGAAAGGGCAAGCTGTCTGTCACTGGGTTTAGAGCATTTACAATTGGTGATACATAACCAAAGCATTACACAGGATCAAGCCAACTTTCAAATAAGGTAGCCAATCATTCTGTTGTACTGATAGTCACATTAATAGAGGAAATTAGAGAAAGATAGACTGATAAATTTAGGCACATGGCTTCCTTTCCAGCAGAAGTCAAATATATGAAATTAAAAAAAAAATAACCAGAAATGGCCTGGTAGATGTCTTAATAGTTGAAAGTCTTTCTGTCTTTTTTTTTTCAGCATTTCTCTATATAACCATTTCTTTTCTAGAACTCAGATTGTAGTCCTGGTGAGCTGACAAATCTCCGCTTTCCGATATTTGAGAACAGAGGCTTGATTCATCATCTGTGGCTAAAAGTTGGAATTTTGTTATTGATTTTTGAGTACATGAGACCTGAGAACTATAGTAGCAGAACAATACTCAGGAATCAGTTGGTGTTCTGCCTTAGGGACTGTGTGAAATTTTTGTCTTGATGTTTGTTTGTTTTTGTTTTTTAGTTTGTTTTTTGTATTAACTGTCTCCATATTTACATTTCCTCCACTGTCTCTCCCTTCCTTCCTTCTTCCTTTCATTTCTTTTGGAAACTGGTTTTGTCTTTGTACCTTGAGAGCTGTCTTGAAACTCATTTTGTAGGCCAGGCAGAAGTGAAAGTCAGAAATCAACCTGTCTATCTGCCTCTGCCTCTGCCTCTTCCTCAGAACCACTGTGTACCAATCTCCACTTGAATACTCATATATGCATGTGCCCTGCTTTCCAGTTAAACATTGGTTGAGGAGGGAAAGCCTACATGGCTGATAGGAATTCAGTTATTTTCAGGTTTATGAGGAACTATAATCTTTGTTTTGTTTACTTTATATTTTCCCTTGTGGTTTTTTTTTTCTTTTTTTAAAGACAGCTTGTGTCCCTTTATCTTTGCTCCACTTCATGGTGCAGGTCTTCTTTCTGAGAACAGTTATGAAAGCATTGAGCTTACTCAAATTATTTTACGTCTACTACTGTTGTTGTTGTCACTATACAGCAGAGATTGGCCAAGCCATACATGAAAGTCCAGCCCTGTCAAAGAGCAAAGGGGACCTTTCTTGCTTTAGGGCCTAACAAAGCTTGTCCCTAATTCTCTTGTACTTGTAATTATGGATACATTGTGAATTTTAAAATCATTGAAATCCTGTTAGGCCTCTTGTCACTCTCTAGATTTTCACTCAACTATTTTCATTTGTTTATTTTTGGCTTTATCATTGAGTGTGTGTGTGTGTGTGTGTGTGTGTGTGTGTGTGTGTGTGTGTGCATATCATCTGCCTCCCTGCCAACGGGCCTACTCAGTTTGAGCATGAATATGTTCAGATTTGTAGTTAGATTTAGTGCAAAAAGATAGTTTTCAATTTTAAGACATGATTTTTCTGTGTTGCTTTGACTCTCCCAGGACTCAGTCTGTAGACCAGGCTGGCCATGAACTCATAGATTCTCCTGCCACCAGAGTGGTTACATTACAGGCATGTGGGGATATTTCCTGCTCCATACTGGGTTTTCTTCTTTCTTCCTTGCTTTCTTTCTTCTACCACATCAACTTCCTATTTTCCTCCTTCTTCTACCCCTTGTACTTCTTTTTGTTCTTTATCTTTCTCGTCATCTTCTTCTCTTTTACTTCTTCTTCTAATTTTCTTTTGCTCTTTCATCATGAGGCTTCACTATGCAGCTTTTACTGACCTGAGGCTCCTTTGAACTCAAACCCAAACAGCTTCCTGAATGCTGTTGATAAAATTCTCATGGCCACTGCCCAGTAATTTCGCCTTTCAAGTCTTGCTATCTAGCAATTTAATTTTTCAATTACTTACCCCTTTGACTTTATGTCTACGCACTCCTGGAAATCCAGATCCTCAGACCTCCCTACACAATCAAAAATAACTAGAGTTAAAATAATTAACCTGGCCTTCATACAGGTGTAAATCAAAAATAAATGAAGAAGATCGAAGGGAACTTGGCCTGGGGATCAGATGAAACTTCACGGATTGCTGCAAAGCCGAACTATTCAAGAGGTGTATGCTTACACAGAACAAACAAGTAGTTCTGCTTGTTTGAACTTGGGTTAGTATGTGAAGAAACACAGATTCTGATTCCAAAGTGAGTCTTTCTTTTCCACCTTTCTTTATTTCATAAGTAAAATCAGAGACCTGGTTGGCATGGAGCTTGTATTGCCAGTCCCACAAGCAAACAGGCTTTGTAGGCATTCTGCCTCCACACCCCATCCCGTTGTCTCCTGCTGTATCATACAAATGCCCAGTCTTCTACCAATTTACACACACACAGACACATCCACGCACACACACACACACACACACACACACACACACACACACAAACACACACTCACACATTCACAAACACACACACATATTAAAGAATAGGGCCCAGGAGCATAGACTGTCTATAAATTGCAGAGGTCACTTGGTGGCATGTAGTGCCCTCTTCTGGTGAAAGGGCAGACAGAATACTCATGCATAAAATCAATCCAGAAGCATTTCATTTCTACTTATTATTACTATTATCATCATTATTATTATTCTGATTATTTTTGAGACAAACATTTAGTCTTTTCGTAGGAGAATGTCCTTGAACACTCTCTGTAATAAAGCAGGCTTGGAATTCAAACAGATCAATTTATGTTTGCCTCCCTAGTGTTGATGGGATTGACGGCCAATGTCAGGAACAGAACATAGTGTGTTCTCCTTTTTTCCCTTTTCCTTTGTCTGTAAACTCACATTTCTCCTCTCTTGTTTTCTTTTTCTTTCCCTTCACTCTCCATAGGAATCTAAACCTGGGCGGTGTTTTCCTTTTCATATAAGGCTGTGCTTTCCCAATATAAGAGCTTCCTACAAGTCTTCAAGTGAAATTTGATTTTACTTTGTCACTGGGAAACACAAAGAACAAACAGGACCTTGAAAAGTACATCATATGATTGTGTCCATCTTGGTATCTTGTTGAGGTAACTCAAGCAAAGACGTGGAAATGAAAACCAAAGTAGGTAGGGCAGCCGGCATGTGGCCCATCATTGCTGGATTCTCTCAAACAACTGTGCTGGCCTTATGAATTTTAGCATTGTACTCCCTTGCTCTCTCTTACTCTCCATGGCTCCTTTACCTCCTTCCAACACGTGCCACAAGATATCTGTGAGAGTTGATCTTCCAGAAAGCGTGTTGTCTGTCAGGAAGACAAACATTCTTGAATGATAGCTTTCCATTTTTCATCGTCTCAGTGGGTAAGGTATTGTCGCTGAGGAATATGAATGAAACATTTTAGTATATATTGTACTTGTTTTTAGGGGACCAAAGTTGTTGTTATTCATCAACATCCTCATCAAACTTGTGGCTCCTGCTGCCTTCCTTTACAAATTAATTGCCTCTCTCCCTCTCCTCTCGTGAGGGTAAATCAATGGAAAGTCTAACTTGGATATGGCTTGCTTTGGAATTGTGGGATTATATTTCTCTTTGCTGAACCTGGGCCATTCAGGTAGGACTGAGAGATGCTGCATTCACTGGAAAGTCTACCAAGTATTGATAATGGCTTTTCATAAGCATACAGCTGGAGCCCACTTTGCCTAAACTCAACACCCTATATATCCTCACCTGGGTCATCACAGGGCCATTGCTAGCTGATTGTGGTTGGATATAAAGAAAGGAATCACTTAGAGTCAGAGAGTTCTGCTCCCTTGTCTTTTTATTTTACTTCATTTTTCTGTTGCTTTTCATTGTTTGATAAAATGTATACTATGCATCTTTGTAGACTGTCCTGGAACTCACTTTTGAGACCAGACTGGCTTCAAGCACACAGAAAATAGCTCAGCTCTGCCTCCCAAGGCCTGAGATTAATGATGTGTGACACAACCCCACAGTTTTTAATTTAATTTTGTTTTTGGGGGAGGGGGTATGGTGGGAATGCTTAATCAGTTCTTTCTTTAGATCCTTCAGGATTGATTTCATACAAAGTGTTCTGACCACAGTTTCCCTTCTTCCCACAGCTTCTTCTCCTCAGCCAAATCCAACTGGTGTTAGGGTTATGCTTCTAGTTCACTCTCTTTCACACATTGCTGTGTTAATGCAAGAGCTGTAATTACTTTTCTCCATGGATCCTGGAATTATCAGTTTTTAGATTCTGCATGTGGTTTAGCCATGCACATGATTAAAATCAGTGAAATCTGAGTACCACCTGCCAGTGCAAAAGAACTTTTACGAGGATTTCAACTTATAGGCAGAGTATGTCAGGAAAGGGCAAGCTGTCTGTCACTGGGTTTAGAGCATTTACAATTGGTGATACATAACCAAAGCATTACACAGGATCAAGCCAACTTTCAAATAAGGTAGCCAATCATTCTGTTGTACTGATAGTCACATTAATAGAGGAAATTAGAGAAAGATAGACTGATAAATTTAGGGACATGGCTTCCTTTCCAGCAGAAGTCAAATATATGAAATTAAAAAAAAAAGGCCTGGTAGATGTCTTAGTAGTTGAAAGTCTTTCTTTCTTTCTTTTTTTTTTTTTTCAGCATTTCTCTGTATAACCATTTCTTTTCTAGAACTCAGATTGTAGTCCTGGTGAGCTGACAAATCTCTGCTTTCCGATTTTTGAGAACAGAGGCTTGATTCATCATCTGTGGCTAAAAGTTGGAATTTTGTTATTGATTTTTGAGTACATGAGACCTGAGAACTATAGTAGCAGAACAATACTCAGGAATCAGTTGGTGTTCTGCCTTAGGGACTGTGTGAAATTTTTGTCTTGATGTTTGTTTGTTTTTGTTTTTTAGTTTGTTTTGTATTAACTGTCTCCATATTTACATTTCCTCCACTGTCTCTCCCTTCCTTCCTTCTTCCTTTCATTTCTTTTGGAAACTGGTTTTGTCTTTGTACCTTGAGAGCTGTCTTGAAACTCATTTTGTAGGCCAGGCAGAAGTGAAAGTCAGAAATCAACCTGTCTATCTGCCTCTGCCTCTGCCTCTTCCTCAGAACCACTGTGTACCAATCTCCACTTGAATACTCATATATGCATGTGCCGTGCTTTCCAGTTAAACATTGGTTGAGGAGGGAAAGACTACATGGCTGATAGGAATTCAGTTATTTTCAGGTTTATGAGGAACTATAATCTTTGTTTTGTTTACTTTATATTTTCCCTTGTGGTTTTTTTTTTTCTTTTTTTTAAAGACAGCTTGTGTCCCTTTATCTTTGCTCCACTTCATGGTGCAGGTCTTCTTTCTGAGAACAGTTATGAAAGCATTGAGCTTACTCAAATTATTTTACGTCTACTACTGTTGTTGTTGTCACTATACAGCAGAGATTGGCCAAGCCATACATGAAAGTCCAGCCCTGTCAAAGAGCAAAGGGGACCTTTCTTGCTTTAGGGCCTAACAAAGCTTGGCCCTAATTCTCTTGTACTTGTAATTATGGATACATTGTGAATTTTAAAATCATTGAAATCCTGTTAGTCCTCTTGTCACTCTCTAGATTTTCACTCAACTATTTTCATTTGTTTATTTTTGGCTTTATCATTGAGTGTGTGTGTGTGTGTGTGTGTGTGTGTGTGTGTGCATATCATCTGCCTCCCTGCCAACGGGCCTACTCAGTTTGAGCATGAATATGTTCAGATTTGTAGTTAGATTTAGTGCAAAAAGATAGTTTTCAATTTTAAGACATGATTTTTCTGTGTTGCTTTGACTCTCCCAGGACTCAGTCTGTAGACCAGGCTGGCCATGAACTCATAGATTCTCCTGCCACCAGAGTGGTTACATTACAGGCATGTGGGGATATTTCCTGCTCCATACTGGGTTTTCTTCTTTCTTCCTTGCTTTCTTTCTTCTACCACATCAACTTCCTATTTTCCTCCTTCTTCTACCCCTTGTACTTCTTTTTGTTCTTTATCTTTCTCGTCATCTTCTTCTCTTTTACTTCTTCTTCTTCTAATTTTCTTTTGCTCTTTCATCATGAGGCTTCACTATGCAGCTTTTACTGACCTGAGGCTCCTTTGAACTCAAACCCAAACAGCTTCCTGAATGCTGTTGATAAAATTCTCATGGCCACTGCCCAGTAATTTCGCCTTTCAAGTCTTGCTATCTAGCAATTTAATTTTTCAATTACTTACCCCTTTGACTTTATGTCTACGCACTCCTGGAAATCCAGATCCTCAGACCTCCCTACACAATCAAAAATAACTAGAGTTAAAATAATTAACCTGGCCTTCATACAGGTGTAAATCAAAAATAAATGAAGAAGATCGAAGGGAACTTGGCCTGGGGATCAGATGAAACTTCACGGATTGCTGCAAAGCCGAACTATTCAAGAGGTGTATGCTTACACAGAACAAACAAGTAGTTCTGCTTGTTTGAACTTGGGTTAGTATGTGAAGAAACACAGATTCTGATTCCAAAGTGAGTCTTTCTTTTCCACCTTTCTTTATTTCATAAGTAAAATCAGAGACCTGGTTGGCATGGAGCTTGTATTGCCAGTCCCACAAGCAAACAGGCTTTGTAGGCATTCTGCCTCCACACCCCATCCCGTTGTCTCCTGCTGTATCATACAAATGCCCAGTCTTCTACCAATTTACACACACACAGACACATCCACGCACACACACACACACACACACACACACACAAACACACACTCACACATTCACAAACACACACACATATTAAAGAATAGGGCCCAGGAGCATAGACTGTCTATAAATTGCAGAGGTCACTTGGTGGCATGTAGTGCCCTCTTCTGGTGAAAGGGCAGACAGAATACTCATGCATAAAATCAATCCAGAAGCATTTCATTTCTACTTATTATTACTATTATCATCATTATTATTATTCTGATTATTTTTGAGACAAACATTTAGTCTTTTCGTAGGAGAATGTCCTTGAACACTCTCTGTAATAAAGCAGGCTTGGAATTCAAACAGATCAATTTATGTTTGCCTCCCTAGTGTTGATGGGATTGACGGCCAATGTCAGGAACAGAACATAGTGTGTTCTCCTTTTTTCCCTTTTCCTTTGTCTGTAAACTCACATTTCTCCTCTCTTGTTTTCTTTTTCTTTCCCTTCACTCTCCATAGGAATCTAAACCTGGGCGGTGTTTTCCTTTTCATATAAGGCTGTGCTTTCCCAATATAAGAGCTTCCTACAATTCTTCAAGTGAAATTTGATTTTACTTTGTCACTGGGAAACACAAAGAACAAACAGGACCTTGAAAAGTACATCATATGATTGTGTCCATCTTGGTATCTTGTTGAGGTAACTCAAGCAAAGACGTGGAAATGAAAACCAAAGTAGGTAGGGCAGCCGGCATGTGGCCCATCATTGCTGGATTCTCTCAAACAACTGTGCTGGCCTTATGAATTTTAGCATTGTACTCCCTTGCTCTCTCTTACTCTCCATGGCTCCTTTACCTCCTTCCAACACGTGCCACAAGATATCTGTGAGAGTTGATCTTCCAGAAAGCGTGTTGTCTGTCAGGAAGACAAACATTCTTGAATGATAGCTTTCCATTTTTCATCGTCTCAGTGGGTAAGGTATTGTCGCTGAGGAATATGAATGAAACATTTTAGTATATATTGTACTTGTTTTTAGGGGACCAAAGTTGTTGTTATTCATCAACATCCTCATCAAACTTGTGGCTCCTGCTGCCTTCCTTTTACAAATTAATTGCCTCTCTCCCTCTCCTCTCGTGAGGGTAAATCAATGGAAAGTCTAACTTGGATATGGCTTGCTTTGGAATTGTGGGATTATATTTCTCTTTGCTGAACCTGGGCCATTCAGGTAGGACTGAGAGATGCTGCATTCACTGGAAAGTCTACCAAGTATTGATAATGGCTTTTCATAAGCATACAGCTGGAGCCCACTTTGCCTAAACTCAACACCCTATATATCCTCACCTGGGTCATCACAGGGCCATTGCTAGCTGATTGTGGTTGGATATAAAGAAAGGAATCACTTAGAGTCAGAGAGTTCTGCTCCCTTGTCTTTTTATTTTACTTCATTTTTCTGTTGCTTTTCATTGTTTGATAAAATGTATACTATGCATCTTTGTAGACTGTCCTGGAACTCACTTTTGAGACCAGACTGGCTTCAAGCACACAGAAAATAGCTCAGCTCTGCCTCCCAAGGCCTGAGATTAATGATGTGTGACACAACCCCACAGTTTTTAATTTAATTTTGTTTTTGGGGGGAGGGGGTATGGTGGGAATGCTTAATCAGTTCTTTCTTTAGATCCTTCAGGATTGATTTCATACAAAGTGTTCTGACCACAGTTTCCCTTCTTCCCACAGCTTCTTCTCCTCAGCCAAATCCAACTGGTGTTAGGGTTATGCTTCTAGTTCACTCTCTTTCACACATTGCTGTGTTAATGCAAGAGCTGTAATTACTTTTCTCCATGGATCCTGGAATTATCAGTTTTTAGATTCTGCATGTGGTTTAGCCATGCACATGATTAAAATCAGTGAAATCTGAGTACCACCTGCCAGTGCAAAAGAACTTTTACGAGGATTTCAACTTATAGGCAGAGTATGTCAGGAAAGGGCAAGCTGTCTGTCACTGGGTTTAGAGCATTTACAATTGGTGATACATAACCAAAGCATTACACAGGATCAAGCCAACTTTCAAATAAGGTAGCCAATCATTCTGTTGTACTGATAGTCACATTAATAGAGGAAATTAGAGAAAGATAGACTGATAAATTTAGGGACATGGCTTCCTTTCCAGCAGAAGTCAAATATATGAAATTAAAAAAAAAATAACCAGAAATGGCCTGGTAGATGTCTTAATAGTTGAAAGTCTTTCTGTCTTTTTTTTTTTCAGCATTTCTCTATATAACCATTTCTTTTCTAGAACTCAGATTGTAGTCCTGGTGAGCTGACAAATCTCCGCTTTCCGATTTTTGAGAACAGAGGCTTGATTCATCATCTGTGGCTAAAAGTTGGAATTTTGTTATTGATTTTTGAGTACATGAGACCTGAGAACTATAGTAGCAGAACAATACTCAGGAATCAGTTGGTGTTCTGCCTTAGGGACTGTGTGAAATTTTTGTCTTGATGTTTGTTTGTTTTTGTTTTTTAGTTTGTTTTTTGTATTAACTGTCTCCATATTTACATTTCCTCCACTGTCTCTCCCTTCCTTCCTTCTTCCTTTCATTTCTTTTGGAAACTGGTTTTGTCTTTGTACCTTGAGAGCTGTCTTGAAACTCATTTTGTAGGCCAGGCAGAAGTGAAAGTCAGAAATCAACCTGTCTATCTGCCTCTGCCTCTGCCTCTTCCTCAGAACCACTGTGTACCAATCTCCACTTGAATACTCATATATGCATGTGCCGTGCTTTCCAGTTAAACATTGGTTGAGGAGGGAAAGCCTACATGGCTGATAGGAATTCAGTTATTTTCAGGTTTATGAGGAACTATAATCTTTGTTTTGTTTACTTTATATTTTCCCTTGTGGTTTTTTTTTTTCTTTTTTTTTAAAGACAGCTTGTGTCCCTTAATCTTTGCTCCACTTCATGGTGCAGGTCTTCTTTCTGAGAACAGTTATGAAAGCATTGAGCTTACTCAAATTATTTTACGTCTACTACTGTTGTTGTTGTCACTATACAGCAGAGATTGGCCAAGCCATACATGAAAGTCCAGCCCTGTCAAAGAGCAAAGGGGACCTTTCTTGCTTTAGGGCCTAACAAAGCTTGGCCCTAATTCTCTTGTACTTGTAATTATGGATACATTGTGAATTATAAAATCATTGAAATCCTGTTAGTCCTCTTGTCACTCTCTAGATTTTCACTCAACTATTTTCATTTGTTTATTTTTGGCTTTATCATTGAGTGTGTTTGTGTGTGTGTGTGTGTGTGTGTGTGTGTGTGTGTGTGTGTGTGTGCATATCATCTGCCTCCCTGCCAACGGGCCTACTCAGTTTGAGCATGAATATGTTCAGATTTGTAGTTAGATTTAGTGCAAAAAGATAGTTTTCAATTTTTCAAGACATGATTTTTCTGTGTTGCTTTGACTCTCCCAGGACTTAGTCTGTAGACCAGGCTGGCCATGAACTCATAGATCCTCCTGCCACCAGAGTGGTTACATTACAGGCATGTGGGGATATTTCCTGCTCCATACTGGGTTTTCTTCTTTCTTCCTTGCTTTCTTTCTTCTACCACATCAACTTCTTATTTTCCTCCTTCTTCTACCCCTTGTACTTCTTTTTGTTCTTTATCTTTCTCGTCATCTTCTTCTCTTTTACTTCTTCTTCTTCTAATTTTCTTTTGCTCTTTCATCATGAGGCTTCACTATGCAGCTTTTACTGACCTGAGGCTCCTTTGAACTCAAACCCAAACAGCTTCCTGAATGCTGTTGATAAAATTCTCATGGCCACTGCCCAGTAATTTCGCCTTTCAAGTCTTGCTATCTAGCAATTTAATTTTTCAATTACTTACCCCTTTGACTTTATGTCCATGCACTCCTGGAAATCCAGATCCTCAGACCTCCCTACACAATCAAAAATAACTAGAGTTAAAATAATTAACCTGGCCTTCATACAGGTGTAAATCAAAAATAAATGAAGAAGATCGAAGGGAACTTGGCCTGGGGATCAGATGAAACTTCACGGATTGCTGCAAAGCCGAACTATTCAAGAGGTGTATGCTTACACAGAACAAACAAGTAGTTCTGCTTGTTTGAACTTGGGTTAGTATGTGAAGAAACACAGATTCTGATTCCAAAGTGAGTCTTTCTTTTCCACCTTTCTTTATTTCATAAGTAAAATCAGAGACCTGGTTGGCATGGAGCTTGTATTGCCAGTCCCACAAGCAAACAGGCTTTGTAGGCATTCTGCCTCCACACCCCATCCCGTTGTCTCCTGCTGTATCATACAAATGCCCAGTCTTCTACCAATTTACACACACACAGACACATCCACGCACACACACACACACACACACACACACACACAAACACACACTCACACATTCACACATTCACAAACACACACACATATTAAAGAATAGGGCCCAGGAGCATAGACTGTCTATAAATTGCAGAGGTCACTTGGTGGCATGTAGTGCCCTCTTCTGGTGAAAGGGCAGACAGAATACTCATGCATAAAATCAATCCAGAAGCATTTCATTTCTACTTATTATTACTATTATCATCATTATTATTATTCTGATTATTTTTGAGACAAACATTTAGTCTTTTCGTAGGAGAATGTCCTTGAACACTCTCTGTAATAAAGCAGGCTTGGAATTCAAACAGATCAATTTATGTTTGCCTCCCTAGTGTTGATGGGATTGACGGCCAATGTCAGGAACAGAACATAGTGTGTTCTCCTTTTTTCCCTTTTCCTTTGTCTGTAAACTCACATTTCTTCTCTCTTGTTTTCTTTTTCTTTCCCTTCACTCTCCATAGGAATCTAAACCTGGGCGGTGTTTTCCTTTTCATATAAGGCTGTGCTTTCCCAATATAAGAGCTTCCTACAATTCTTCAAGTGAAATTTGATTTTACTTTGTCACTGGGAAACACAAAGAACAAACAGGACCTTGAAAAGTACATCATATGATTGTGTCCATCTTGGTATCTTGTTGAGGTAACTCAAGCAAAGACGTGGAAATGAAAACCAAAGTAGGTAGGGCAGCCGGCATGTGGCCCATCATTGCTGGATTCTCTCAAACAACTGTGCTGGCCTTATGAATTTTAGCATTGTACTCCCTTGCTCTCTCTTACTCTCCATGGCTCCTTTACCTCCTTCCAACACGTGCCACAAGATATCTGTGAGAGTTGATCTTCCAGAAAGCGTGTTGTCTGTCAGGAAGACAAACATTCTTGAATGATAGCTATCCAAGTTACATCGTCTCAGTGGGTAAGTTATTGTCGCTGAGGAATATGAATGAACCATTTTAGTATATATTGTACTTGTTTTTAGGGGACCAAAGTTGTTGTTATTCATCAACATCCTCATCAAACTTGTGGCTCCTGCTGCCTTCCTTTTACAAATTAATTGCCTCTCTCCCTCTCCTCTCGTGAGGGTAAATCAATGGAAAGTCTAACTTGGATATGGCTTGCTTTGGAATTGTGGGATTATATTCCTCTTTGCTGAACCTTGGCAATTCGGGAGGACTGAGAGATGCTGCATTCACTGGAAAGTCTACCAAGTATTGATAATGGCTTTTCATAAGCATACAGCTGGAGCCCACTTTGCCTAAACTCAATACCCTATATATCCTCACCTGGGTCATCACAGGGCCATTGCTAGCTGATTGTGGTTGGATATAAAGAAAGGAATCACTTAGAGTCAGAGAGTTCTGCTCCCTTGTCTTTTTATTTTACTTCATTTTTCTGTTGATTTTCATTGTTTGATAAAATGTATACTATGCATCTTTGTAGACTGTCCTGGAACTCACTTTTGAGACCAGACTGGCTTCAAGCACACAGAAAATAGCTCAGCTCTGCCTCCCAAGGCCTGAGATTAATGATGTGTGACACAACCCCACAGTTTTTAATTTAATTTTGTTTTTGGGGGAGGGGGTATGGTGGGAATGCTTAATCAGTTCTTTCTTTAGATCCTTCAGGATTGATTTCATACAAAGTGTTCTGACCACAGTTTCCCTTCTTCCCACAGCTCCTTCTCCTCAGCCAAATCCAACTGGTGTTAGGGTTATGCTTCTAGTTCACTCTCTTTCACACATTGCTGTGTTAATGCAAGAGCTGTAATTACTTTTCTCCATGGATCCTGGAATTATCAGTTTTTAGATTCTGCATGTGGTTTAGCCATGCACATGATTAAAATCAGTGAAATCTGAGTACCACCTGCCAGTGCAAAAGAACTTTTACGAGGATTTCAACTTATAGGCAGAGTATGTCAGGAAAGGGCAAGCTGTCTGTCACTGGGTTTAGAGCATTTACAATTGGTGATACATTACCAAAGCATTACACAGGATCAAGCCAACTTTCAAATAAGGTAGCCAATCATTCTGTTGTACTGATAGTCACATTAATAGAGGAAATTAGAGAAAGATAGACTGATAAATTTAGGGACATGGCTTCCTTTCCAGCAGAAGTCAAATATATGAAATTAAAAAAAAAAAATAACCAGAAATGGCCTGGTAGATGTCTTAATAGTTGAAAGTCTTTCTGTCTTTTTTTTTTTCAGCATTTCTCTATATAACCATTTCTTTTCTAGAACTCAGATTGTAGTCCTGGTGAGCTGACAAATCTCCGCTTTCCGATTTTTGAGAACAGAGGCTTGATTCATCATCTGTGGCTAAAAGTTGGAATTTTGTTATTAAATTTTGAGTACATGAGACCTGAGAACTATAGTAGCAGAACAATACTCAGGAATCAGTTGGTGTTCTGCCTTAGGGACTGTGTGAAATTTTTGTCTTGATGTTTGTTTGTTTTTGTTTTTTAGTTTGTTTTTTGTATTAACTGTCTCCATATTTACATTTCCTCCACTGTCTCTCCCTTCCTTCCTTCTTCCTTTCATTTCTTTTGGAAACTGGTTTTGTCTTTGTACCTTGAGAGCTGTCTTGAAACTCATTTTGTAGGCCAGGCAGAAGTGAAAGTCAGAAATCAACCTGTCTATCTGCCTCTGCCTCTGCCTCTTCCTCAGAACCACTGTGTACCAATCTCCACTTGAATACTCATATATGCATGTGCCGTGCTTTCCAGTTAAACATTGGTTGAGGAGGGAAAGCCTACATGGCTGATAGGAATTCAGTTATTTTCAGGTTTATGAGGAACTATAATCTTTGTTTTGTTTACTTTATATTTTCCCTTGTGGTTTTTTTTTTTTTTTTTTTTAAAGACAGCTTGTGTCCCTTAATCTTTGCTCCACTTCATGGTGCAGGTCTTCTTTCTGAGAACAGTTATGAAAGCATTGAGCTTACTCAAATTATTTTACGTCTACTACTGTTGTTGTTGTCACTATACAGCAGAGATTGGCCAAGCCATACATGAAAGTCCAGCCCTGTCAAAGAGCAAAGGGGACCTTTCTTGCTTTAGGGCCTAACAAAGCTTGGCCCTAATTCTCTTGTACTTGTAATTATGGATACATTGTGAATTATAAAATCATTGAAATCCTGTTAGTCCTCTTGTCACTCTCTAGATTTTCACTCAACTATTTTCATTTGTTTATTTTTGGCTTTATCATTGAGTGTGTATGTGTGTGTGTGTGTGTGTGTGTGTGTGTGTGTGTGTGTGCATATCATCTGCCTCCCTGCCAACGGGCCTACTCAGTATGAGCATGAATATGTTCAGATTTGTAGTTAGATTTAGTGCAAAAAGATAGTTTTCAATTTTTCAAGACATGATTTTTCTGTGTTGCTTTGACTCTCCCAGGACTCAGTCTGTAGACCAGGCTGGCCATGAACTCATAGATCCTCCTGCCACCAGAGTGGTTACATTACAGGCATGTGGGGATATTTCCTGCTCCATACTGGGTTTTCTTCTTTCTTCCTTGCTTTCTTTCTTCTACCACATCAACTTCTTATTTTCCTCCTTCTTCTACCCCTTGTACTTCTTTTTGTTCTTTATCTTTCTCGTCATCTTCTTCTCTTTTACTTCTTCTTCTTCTAATTTTCTTTTGCTCTTTCATCATGAGGCTTCACTATGCAGCTTTTACTGACCTGAGGCTCCTTTGAACTCAAACCCAAACAGCTTCCTGAATGCTGTTGATAAAATTCTCATGGCCACTGCCCAGTAATTTCGCCTTTCAAGTCTTGCTATCTAGCAATTTAATTTTTCAATTACTTACCCCTTTGACTTTATGTCTACGCACTCCTGGAAATCCAGATCCTCAGACCTCCCTACACAATCAAAAATAACTAGAGTTAAAATAATTAACCTGGCCTTCATACAGGTGTAAATCAAAAATAAATGAAGAAGATCGAAGGGAACTTGGCCTGGGGATCAGATGAAACTTCACGGATTGCTGCAAAGCCGAACTATTCAAGAGGTGTATGCTTACACAGAACAAACAAGTAGTGCTGCTTGTTTGAACTTGGGTTAGTATGTGAAGAAACACAGATTCTGATTCCAAAGTGAGTCTTTCTTTTCCACCTTTCTTTATTTCATAAGTAAAATCAGAGACCTGGTTGGCATGGAGCTTGTATTGCCAGTCCCACAAGCAAACAGGCTTTGTAGGCATTCTGCCTCCACACCCCATCCCGTTGTCTCCTGCTGTATCATACAAATGCCCAGTCTTCTACCAATTTACACACACACAGACACATCCACGCACACACACACACACACACACACACAAACACACACTCACACATTCACAAACACACACACATATTAAAGACTAGGGCCCAGGAGCATAGACTGTCTATAAATTGCAGAGGTCACTTGGTGGCATGTAGTGCCCTCTTCTGGTGAAAGGGCAGACAGAATACTCATGCATAAAATCAATCCAGAAGCATTTCATTTCTACTTATTATTACTATTATCATCATTATTATTATTCTGATTATTTTTGAGACAAACATTTAGTCTTTTCGTAGGAGAATGTCCTTGAACACTCTCTGTAATAAAGCAGGCTTGGAATTCAAACAGATCAATTTATGTTTGCCTCCCTAGTGTTGATGGGATTGACGGCCAATGTCAGGAACAGAACATAGTGTGTTCTCCTTTTTCCCTTTTCCTTTGTCTGTAAACTCACATTTCTTCTCTCTTGTTTTCTTTTTCTTTCCCTTCACTCTCCATAGGAATCTAAACCTGGGCGGTGTTTTCCTTTTCATATAAGGCTGTGCTTTCCCAATATAAGAGCTTCCTACAATTCTTCAAGTGAAATTTGATTTTACTTTGTCACTGGGAAACACAAAGAACAAACAGGACCTTGAAAAGTACATCATATGATTGTGTCCATCTTGGTATCTTGTTGAGGTAACTCAAGCAAAGACGTGGAAATGAAAACCAAAGTAGGTAGGGCAGCCGGCATGTGGCCCATCATTGCTGGATTCTCTCAAACAACTGTGCTGGCCTTATGAATTTTAGCATTGTACTCCCTTGCTCTCTCTTACTCTCCATGGCTCCTTTACCTCCTTCCAACACGTGCCACAAGATATCTGTGAGAGTTGATCTTCCAGAAAGCGTGTTGTCTGTCAGGAAGACAAACATTCTTGAATGATAGCTATCCAAGTTACATCGTCTCAGTGGGTAAGGTTTTGTCGCTGAGGAATATGAATGAACCATTTTAGTATATATTGTACTTGTTTTTAGGGGACCAAAGTTGTTGTTGTTCATCAACATCCTCATCAAACTTGTGGCTCCTGCTGCCTTCCTTTTACAAATTAATTGCCTCTCTCCCTCTCCTCTCGTGAGGGTAAATCAATGGAAAGTCTAACTTGGATATGGCTTGCTTTGGAATTGTGGGATTATATTCCTCTTTGCTGAACCTTGGCAATTCGGGGAGGACTGAGAGATGCTGCATTCACTGGAAAGTCTACCAAGTATTGATAATGGCTTTTCATAAGCATACAGCTGGAGCCCACTTTGCCTAAACTCAATACCCTATATATCCTCACCTGGGTCATCACAGGGCCATTGCTAGCTGATTGTGGTTGGATATAAAGAAAGGAATCACTTAGAGTCAGAGAGTTCTGCTCCCTTGTCTTTTTATTTTACTTCATTTTTCTGTTGATTTTCATTGTTTGATAAAATGTATACTATGCATCTTTGTAGACTGTCCTGGAACTCACTTTTGAGACCAGACTGGCTTCAAGCACACAGAAAATAGCTCAGCTCTGCCTCCCAAGGCCTGAGATTAATGATGTGTGACACAACCCCACAGTTTTTAATTTAATTTTGTTTTTGGGGGAGGGGGTATGGTGGGAATGCTTAATCAGTTCTTTCTTTAGATCCTTCAGGATTGATTTCATACAAAGTGTTCTGACCACAGTTTCCCTTCTTCCCACAGCTCCTTCTCCTCAGCCAAATCCAACTGGTGTTAGGGTTATGCTTCTAGTTCACTCTCTTTCACACATTGCTTTGTTAATGCAAGAGCTGTAATTACTTTTCTCCATGGATCCTGGAATTATCAGTTTTTAGATTCTGCATGTGGTTTCGCCATGCACATGATTAAAATCAGTTTGTATGCTCTCTGCCTCCACACCACATCCCGTTGTCTGCCGCTGTATCATAAAAGTGCCCACTTTTCTACCAATTTACACACACACACACACACACACACACACACACACACACACACTAATATTAAAGAATAGGGCCCAGGAGCATAGACTATCTATAAATTCCAGAGGTCACTTGGTGGCATGTAGTGCCCTCTTCTGGTAAAAGGGCATACCTGCAGACAGAATACTCATGCATTAAATCAATACAGGAGCATTTCATTTTTAAATTATTATTGCTATCATCATCATTATCATTCTTTTGAATATTTTTGAGACAAACATTTCCTCTTTCATTTGCAGACTGTCCGAAAACACTCTCAGTAATAAAGCAGGCTTGGAATTCAAACAGATCAATTTTTGTTTGCCTCCCTACTGCTGTTGGGATTGAAGGCCAATGTCACCAGCAGAACATAGCCTGTTCTCCTTTTTTCCCTTTTCCTTTGTCTGTAAACTCCCATTTCTTCTCTCTTCTTTGCTTTTTCTTTCCCCTCACTCTCTATAGGAATCTAAACCTTGCTGGTATTTTCTTTTCCATGAAAACCGTGCTTTCTCAATATGAGAGCCTGCTCACATTTTTTCACATGAAAATTGGTTTTATGTTGTCACTAGATAACACACAGAACCAAACTCTTATTGAGTTACCTAACGCAAAGATGTGGAAATGAAAACCAAAGTAGGCATGGCAGCCGACCTGTGGCCCATCATTGCTGGAATTTCTCAAACAGCTGTGCTGGCCTTGTGAATTTTAGCATTATATTCCCTTGCTCCCTCTTACTCTCCATGGCTCTTTTACCTCCTTCCAACATGTGCCACAAGATATCTGTGAGATGTTATCTTCCAGAAACTGTGTTGTCTGTCAGGAAGACAATCATTCTTGAATGATAGATATCAAAGTAACATCATCTCAGTGGGTAAGGTATTATCTCTGAGGAATGTGAATGAACCATTTTAGTATATATTGTACTTGCTTTTAGGGGACCAGAGTTGTTGTTTTTCATCAACATCCTAATCATACTTGTGGCTCCTGCTGCCTTCCTTTTACAAATTAATTGCCTCTCTCCCTCTCCTCTCGTGAGGGTAAATCAATGGAAAGTCTAAGTTGGATATGGTTTGCTTTGAAAGTGTGTGATTATATTCCTCTTTGCTGAACCTGGGCCATTCAGGGAGGACTGAGACATGCTGCATTCACTGGAAAGTCTACCAAGTATTGATAATGGCTTTTCATGAGCATAGAGCTGGAGCCCACTTTGCCTAAACTCAATAACCTATATACACTCCCCTTGGTCAGCACAGTGCCATGGCTAGCTGAGTGTGTTTGGATATAAAGAAACGAATCACTTATAGTCAGAGAGTTCTGCTCTCTTGTCTTTTTATTTTATTTTATTGTTTATTTTGATTGTTTGGCCAAATGGATTCTATGCATATTTGCAGACTGTCCTGGAACTCATCCTTCCTACCAGACTGGTTTCAAGCACACAGAAAAGAGCTTGGCTCTGCCTCCCAAGGGCTGAGATTAATGATGTGTGACACAACCCCACAGTTTTTATTTTAGTTTTGTTTTTGGGGAAGGGGTTATGGTGGGAATGCTTTATCAGTTCTTTCTTTAGATCCTTCAGGATTGATTTCATACAAAGTGTTCTGACCACAGTTTCCCTTCTTCCCACATGAGACCTGAGAACTATAGTAGTAAAACTATACTCAGGAATCAGTTGGTGTTCTGCCTTAGTGACTCTGTGAAATTTTTGTCTTGATGTTTGTTTGTTTTTGTTTTTGTTTTTTAGTTTGTTATTTTGTATTAACTGTCTCCATATTTACATTTCCTCCACTGTCTCTCCCTTACTTCCTTCTTCCTTTCATTTCTTTTGGAAACTGGTTTTGTCTTTGTACCTTGAGAGCTGTCTTGAAACTCATTTTGTAGGCCAGGCAGAAGTGAAAGTCAGAAATCAACCTGTCTCTCTGCCTCTGCCTAAGCCTCCACCTAAGAAACACTGTGTACCATTCTCCACTGGAGTACTCAGATATGCATGTGCCATGCTTTCCAGTTAAACATTGTTTGAGGAGGGAAAGCCTACATGGCTGATAGGAATTCAGTTATTTTAAGGTTTATGAGGAAAACTAAAGTTTGTTTTGTTTGCTTTTTATTTTCACTTGTTTTTTTTTTTTTTCAATTTCTTATTTTTTTAAGACAGGTCGTGTCCCTTTATCTGTGGTCTACTACATGGTGCAGGTCTTCTTTCTGAGAACAGATATGAAAGCATTGACCTACTTCAAATTAGTTTACCTCTACTAATGTTGTTGTTCTCACTATACAGCAGAGATTGGCCAAGCCATGCATGAAAGTCCAGCCCTGTCAAAGAGCAAAGGGGACCTTTCTTGCTGCAGGGCTTAACAAAGCTTGGCCCTAATTCTCTTGTACTTGTAATTATGGATACATTGTCAATTTTAAAATCATTGAAATCCTGTTAGTCCTCTTGTCACTCTCTAGATTTTCACTGAACTATTGTCATTTGTTTATTTTTGGCTTTATCATTGAGTGTGTGTGTGTGTGTGTGTGTGTGTGTGTGTGTGTGTGTGTGTATATATGTATGTATGAGAGTGTGTGTGTGTGTGCATCTCCTCTGCCTCCCTGCCAACGGGCCTACTCAGTTTGAGCATGAATATGTTCAGATTTATAGTTAGATTTAGTGCAAAATGATAGTTTTCAATTTTTCAAGACATAATTTTTCTGTGTTGCTTTGACTCTCCCAGGACTCAGTCTGTAGACCAGGCTGGCCATGAACTCATAGATCCTCCTGCCACCAGAGTGGTTACATTACAGGCATGTGGGGATATTTCCTGCTCCATACTGGGTTTTCTTCTTTCTTCCTTGCTTTCTTTCTTCTACCACATCAACTTCTTATTTTCCTCCTTCTTCTACCCCTTCTACTTCTTTTAGTTCTTTATCTTTCTCGTCATCTTCTTCTCTTTTACTTCTTCTTCTTTTTCTTCTAATTTTCTTTTGTCTTTCATCATGAGGCTTCACTATGCAGCTTTTACTGACCTGAGGCTCCATTGAACTCAAACCCACACAGCTTCCTGAGTGCTGTTGATAAAAGCTGTCATGGCCACTGCCCAGTAATTTCCCCCTTTCAATTCTTGCTACCTAGCAATTTAATTTTTCAATAACTTACCCCTTTGTCTTTATGTCTGCGCACTCCTGGAAATCCAGATCCTCCGACCTCCCTACACAATCAAAAATAACTAGAGTTAAAATAATTAACCTGGCCTTCATACAGGTATAAATCAAAAATAAATGAAGATGGAAGGGAACTTGGCCTGGGGATCAGATGAAACTTCATGAATTGCTGGAAAGCTGAACTAGTCTAGTAGTGTAAGCTTACACACAACAAACAAGTAGTGGTGCTTGTTTGAACTTGGCTTAATATGTGAAGAAACACAGATTCTGATTCCAAAGTGAGTCTTTCTTTGTCCACCTTTATTTCATAAGTAACATCAGAGACCTGGTTGGCATTGAGCTTGTATTTCCAGTCCCACAAGCAAACAGGCTTTGTATGAATTCTGCCTCCACACCCCATCCCATTGTCTGCTGCTGTATCATACAAGTGCCCAGTCTTCTACCAATTCACACACACACACAATCAGACGCATCCACACTCACACACACACATTCACAAACACACACACACACACACACACACACACACACACACTCACACACACACACACACACACACACACACACACATTAAAGAATAGGGCCCAGGAGCATAGACTATCTAAAATTGCAGAGGTCACTTGGTGGCATGTAGTGCCCTCTTCTGGTGAAAGGGCATAACTGCAGACAGAATACTCCTGCATAAAATCAATACAGAAGCGTTTCATTTATACTTATTATTACTATTATCATCATTATTATTATTCTGATTATTTTAGAGACAAACATTTAGTCTTTTCTTAGGAGACTGTCCTTGAACACTCTCTGTAATAAAGCAGGCTTGGAATTCAAACAGAACAATTTATGTTTGCCTCCCTAGTGTTGATGGGATTGAAGGCCAATGTCAGGAAAAGAACATAGTGTGTTCTCCTTTTTTCCCTTTTCCTTTGTCTGTAAACTCACATTTCTTCTCTCTTGTTTTCTTTTTCTTTACCTTCACTCTCCATAGGAATCTAAACCTGGGCGGTGTTTTCCTTTTCATATAAGACTGTGCTTTCTCAATATAAGAGCTTCCTACAATTCTTCAAGTGAAAATTGGTTTTACTTTGTCACTAGGATACACAAAGAACAAAAAGAACCTTGAAAAGTACAACATATGATTGTGTCCATTTTGATATCTTGTTGAGGTAACTAAAGCGAAGACGTGGAAATGACAACCAAAGTAGCATGGCAGCCGGCACGTAGCCCATCATTTTTGGATTCTCTCAAACATCTTTGCTGGCCTTATGAATTTTAGCATTGTACTCCCTTGTTCTCTGTTACTCTCCATGGCTCCTTTACCTCCTTCCATCACGTGCTACAACATATTTGTGAGAGTTGATCTTCCAGAAAGTGTGTTGTCTGTCAGAACGACAAATATTCTTGAATGATAGCTATCCAAGTTACATCATCTCAATGGGTAAGGTATTGTCGCTGAGGAATATGAATGAAACATTTTAGTATATATTGTACTTGCTATTAGGGGACCAGAGTTGTTATTCCTCAACATCCTCATCATATTTGTGGCTCCTGCTGCTTTCCTTTTACAAATTAATCCCTGTCCTCTCCTCTCTTGAGGGTAAATCAATGGACAGTGTAATTTGGATATGGTTTGCTTTGGACTTGTGGGATTATATTCCTCTCTGCTGTACCTGGGCCATTCGGAGAGGACTGAGTGATGCTGCATTCACTGGAAAGTCTACCAAGTATTGATGATGGCTTTTCATAAGCATACAGCTGGAGCCCACTTTGCCTAAACTCAATACCCTATATATCCTCACCTGGGTCATCACAGGGTCATTGCTAGCTGATTGTGGTTGGATATAAAGAAACGAATCACTTAGATTCAGAGAGTTCTGTTCCTTGTCTTTTTATTTTATTTCATTTTACTGTTGATTTTCATTGTTTGGCAAAATGTATACTATGCATCTTTGCAGAGTATCCTGGAACTCACTTTTGAGACCAGATTGGCTTCAAGCACACAGAAAATAGCTCAGCTCTGCCTCCCAAGGCCTGAGATTAATGATGTGTGACACAACCCCAGTTTTTATTTTATTTTTGTTTTCGGGAAGGGGGTATGGTTGGAATGCTTTATCAGTTCTTTCTTTAGATACTTCAGGATTGATTTCATACAAAGTGTTCTGACCACAGTTTCCCTTCTTCCCACAGCTCCTTCTCCTCAGCCAAATCCAACTGGTGTTAGCGTTATGCTTCTAGTTCACTCTCTTTCACACATTGCTGTGTTAATGCAACAGCCGTAATTACTTTTCTCCATGGATCCTGGAATTATCAGTTTTTAGATTATGCATGTGGTTTAGCCATGCACATGATTAAAATCAGTGAAATCTGAGTACCACCTGCCAGTGCAAAAGAACTTTTACGAGGATTTCAACTTACAGGCAGAGTATGTCAAGAAAGGGCAATCTCTCTGTCACTGGGTTTATATCCTTTACAATTGGTGATACATAAACAAAGCATTACACAGGATCAAGCCAACTTTCAAATAAGGTAGCCAATCATTCTGTTGTACTGATAGTCATATTAATAGAGGAAATTAGAGAAAGATAGAGTGATAAATTTAGGGACATGGCTTTACTTCCAGCAGAAGTCAAATATATGAAACTAAAAAAAAAACAAACCAGAAAGGGCCTTGGAGATATCTTAGTAGTTGAAAGACTTTCTGTCTTTTTTTTTTCAGCATTTCTGTGCATACCCATTTCTTTTCTAGAACTCAGGCTGAAGTCCTGGTGAGCTGACAAATCTCCACTTTCAGATTTTTTGAGAACAGAGGCTTGATTCATCATCTGTGGCTAAAAGTTGGAATTTTGTTATTTATTTTTGAGGACATGAGACCTGAGAACTATAGTAGTAGAAACATGCTCAGGAATCAGTTGGTGTTCTGCCTTAGTGACTCTGTGAAATTTTTGTCTTGATGTTTGTTTGATTTGTTTTTGTTTTTAGTTTGTTATTTTGTATTAACTGTCTCCATATTTACATTTCCTCCACTGTCTCTCCCTTCCTTCCTTCTTCCTTTCTTTTCTTTTTGAAACTGGTTTTGTCTTTGTACCTTGAGAGCTGTCTTGAAACTCATTTTGTAGGCCAGGCAGAAGTGAAAGTCAGAAATCAACCTGTCTCTCTGCCTCTGCCTCTGCCTCCACCTCAGAAACACTGTGTACCAATCTCCACTGTAATACTCAGATATGCGTGTGCCATGCTTTCCAGTTAAACATTGTTTGAGGAGGGAAAGCCTACATGGCTGATAGGAATTCAGTTATTTTCAGGTTTATTGAAAACTAAAGTTTGTTTTGTTTGCTTTTTATTTTCACTTTTTTTTTATTGTTTTAAGACAGGTCGTGTCCCTTTATCTGTGCTCCACTACATTGTGCAGGTCTTCTTTCTGAGAACAGATATGAAAGCATTGAGCTACTTCAAATTAGTTTACCTCTACTAATTTTGTTGTTCTCACTATACAGCAGAGATTGGCCAAGCCATGCATGAAAGTCCAGCCCTGTCAAAGAGCAAAGGGGACCTTTCTTACTCCAGGGCTTAAAAAAGCTTGGCCCTAATTCTCTTGTACTTGTACTTATGGATACATTGTGAATTTTAAAATTATTGAAATCCTGTTAGTCCTCTTGTCCCTCTCTAGATTTTCACTGAAGTATTGTCATTTGTTTATTTCTGGCTTTATCATTGAGTGTGTGTGTGTGTGTGTGTGTGTGTGTGTGTGTGTGTGAGAGAGAGAGAGAGAGAGAGAGAGAGAGAGAGAGAGAGAGAGAGAGAGAGAGAGAGAGAGAGAGAGTGTGCATCTTGTCTGCCTCCCTTTCAACGGGCCTACTCAGTTTGAGCATGAATATGTTCAGATTTATATTTAGGTAGCCAATCATTCTATTGTACTGATAGTCATATTCATAGAGGTAAGTAGAGTAAGATAGAGTGATAAATTTAGGGACATGGCTTCATTTCTAGCAGAAGTGAAATATGTGAAACTTAAAAAAAACAAACAAACAAACAAACAAACCATAAAGGGCCTGGGAGATGGCTTAGTATTTGAAAGACTTTCTGTCTTTTTTTTTTTTTTTTATCAGCATTTCTCTGTAGACCCATTTCTTTTCTAGAACTCAGACTGAAGTCCTGGTGAGCTGAAAAATCTCCAGTTTCTGATATTTGAGAACAGAGGCTTGATTCATCATCTGTGGCTAAAAGTTGGAATTTTGTTATTCATTTTTGAGTACATGAGACCTGAGAACAATAGTAGCAGAACAATACTCAGAAATCAGTTGGTGTTCAGCCTTAGGGTCTGTGTGACCTTTTTTGTCTTGATGTTTGTTTTTGTTTTCGTTTTTATGTTTGTATTTTTTCAGGTTTATTTTTTTATTTAATTTTGTATAAGAAAGTCCAATTAAATGAAAACAAATATTTATATACAATATTTGGGAATGGGCGTCCTTCTTTCCAAACTACTTCCTGCTGGTAAGGGGCACTGTCTTGGGGGATTCGAAAAAGATTCAGGTATGCTAGCTGTAGTCTATAGGGCTGTTTTGTCCAGGTGTTTTGAATGTAGGATCAGCTTTTACTCTGTTTCAGGCAGTCTGGCGTGATCAAACTACATT
The DNA here is from genome assembly GCF_943737965.1 of Phodopus roborovskii. Lineage (NCBI taxonomy): Eukaryota > Metazoa > Chordata > Mammalia > Rodentia > Cricetidae > Phodopus > Phodopus roborovskii. Next base: position 241,803 of record NW_026127015.1, on the reverse strand, counting down.
AGTCTGGAAGGAATCCACATCTTTTCATTTTCTGTGGAAACAATAATAGAAATCCTTTTCCCCAGTAACTTGTCCTTCAACTTAAATTTTGGAGTCAAAGCATTTTTTTTAATTTATTATTTTTCCTGTCGATCCCAGTTCCATCTCCCTCCCTCCCTCCCCCCCTGTCATCCTTCCCTCCTTCTGTCCCTTTTACCCTCTCTGCCCTCTCACATGCACTCAAAAAACCCTCCCCTCCTGTCCCCCACCCCAATTCCATATGTAGGGGAATGCCATCCAGTTGGGGTCATGTAGATCTGACAGGTCATGTGAAGTAGGGACTAGGGCTTCTCTCCTGTCTCTAGACTAATGCAGTTTTCCCTCCATGGGGGATATGTTCACAAAGTCCTTTTGTGCACCAGGGATACATCCTGGCTCCACTGTCTGAGGTCTCTTAGACTGCTCAGTCCATCTGGCTGAGACCCATAATCATGGGGGCCTGAGTCAGTCTCATGCTGGCTTCCCAGCTATCAGTCTAGTGGCCCTTAGCTCCTCCTTGTTCAGGTAAGCTGTCTCTATGTGTTTCTGCTGCATGGTCTTGTCCTCTCCATCTGCATCTGGGTTCTAGTTTGACGCAGTGTTTATGTATTGGTGTTTGTTCCTGTTTTCAACAGGCATTAGTTGAGGACTCCATGGAGAAGTTAGTTGTTGATCTCACTCTCTGGGAAGAGCATGTATGATAGCCTTTTCACGGACGCTGAGATTGTTAGTTGGGAGCAGTCTTGTAGTTCTCTCTACCTTTCTTTGTGTTAAATTTTACCTTCAAACCAATATTGGCTCCGTCTTTTATGTTCTCTGTCTCTCTCTCTCTCTCTCTCTCTCTCTCTCTCTCTCTTTCCTATCTTCTATTCCTAACCAAGCTCAATCTTCCTGGTCGCACCTGATTTCCTTTCCTCCCCCTCATTTTCTCCTACTTCTCTCTCCATTCGCTGTCCTCCCCCACTTCACCTGAGCTCTGGGGGACTTGTCCCTTCCCAGTTCTGTGAGGGACTTTATATAAATCTCACCTTGTATCCTAGTTCGTCTGGTGATGTGAATTATAGGCTGGTGATCATTTGATCTAGGTCTAAAATCCATATAAGAGTGAGTACATACTGTGTTCCTCTTTTTATGACTGGGTTACCTCATTCAGGATGGTTTCTTCAAGTGCCATCCACTTTCCTGCAAATTTCAAGATTCCATTATTTTTTTCTGCAGAGTAGTATTCCATTGTGTAGATGTGCCACATATTCATTATCCATTCTTCAATTGAGGGGCATCTAGGTTGTTCCCAGGTTCTTGCTATTACAAATAGTGCTGCTATGAACATAGTTGAACAGATGTCTTTGTTGCATGGATGTGAATCCTTTGGTTATATGCCTAAGAGGGGGATTGCTGGGTCCTGTGGTAAACTAATTCCCATTTTCCTGAGGAACCGCCATACTGATCTCCAAAATGGCTGTGTGAGTTTGCACTCCCACCAGCAGTGGAGGAGTGTTCGACTTTCTCCTCATCTTCTCCAACATAAGTCATCACTGATGTTTCTAATTTTAGCCATTCTGGCAGGGGTAAGATGGTATCTCAAAGTTGTTTTGATTTGCATTTCCCTGATAGCTAAGGATGTGGAGCATTTTCTTAAGTGTCTTTCAGCCTTTTTGATTTCCTCCATTGAGAATTCTTTCTTCAGTTCTGTACCCCATTTTTTAATAGGGTTAAAAACCCTTTTTAATCTTGCAGAGAACCCAGGTTCAATTCCCAGTACTTACTTGATGGCTCACAAACATCTGTAGCTCTAGGCCCAAGGGATCTGATACGTTCTTCTGACTCTCACAAGCACCAGACACTTGTGTGGTGCTAAGACATACACGTTTATTCACATCTGTGGGTATACATGCCCTTGAGAGCTTGTGTACGTGTGTGTGTGTGTGTGTGTGTGTGTGTGTGTATGTCTGTTTGTGTGTGTATGGACCTTCCACTGTCTTTCTCTGTCTTTTTGAGGCAGGCTCTATTACCTGACTATCAGGCCCCCGGGTTCTCCCGTCTCTCCCTACTAGCACTGGGATTATAGACCTTGCTACTCTGCCAGTGTAAAGGGTGCTGCAGACTGGGACACAGGTTTTCATACTTGCACAGTAAGCACTTTATCAGCTGAGTTACCTATCCATCCTCATCCTTTGTAATTTTTAAATGTAGCAATAAACTCATTATGAAGCCAACTATCAATTTGTTAAATAGAAGTTTATGAGCGCTGAAAAACAAATATGATAACTTGGAGCCAGTGTGGATTTTGCTAGCAAGAAATTATGCCTGGTAACATAGGCCTGCTAACCTTTCAACTTGAGATGTTGAAGAAGGAGGAGCACAACTTCAAGACCCTCAAGGGCTACAGAGTGAGTTCAAGTCCAGTCTGAGCAATGTAGCAAGACTCTTCCTCCAAATAAATAGTGGTAGAGCATTTTGCCTACATGTACAAGGCCCTGGGTTCACCCTCCAATACTGAAAGAAGGAAATAAGGGTAAAGAGATAAAGGGACTGGGAGAGATGACTCAGCAGTTAAAAGTGCTTGCAGCTTTTTCAGAGGACCCAAATTTGCCCAGCACCCACACTGGGCCACCCACAGTTGCCTGTAGCTCCAGCTCTATGCCATCTATTCACCTATTCTGAAGTTTGCAGGTACCTCCACAAGCAGACACACGTGCATGCATATAAGTAACAATGCTATCTTTGGAGACTGGAGAGATAACTCAGCTATTCAAAGCAATTATTTTTGCAGTAGACAAAGGTTCAGGTACCAGCCCCCATGAGGTGTCTTACAACAAGCTATAACTCCAATTCCAGACGATTTGATGTTCTCTTCTGGCCTACACAGGCACCTGCTTGTACACAGTACACATGTATACAATAAAGTAAATAAATACTTAAAGTGGGGTTAAGAAATTGAGGCATATATTAAATTTGTGGGGGTTTTGGTTTGGTTTGGTCTGTTTTCGTTTTGGAAACAAGGTCTTTCTGTGTAGCCCTGCCTGTCCTAGAACTCACTCTGTATCCTAGACTGGTCTTGAACTCAGAGATCCTCTGCCTGCCTCTGCCTCATAAATGCTGAGATTAAAGGCATGGTGATTTTTTAATATATATTTATTCTCTGTGAATGTGTGTGGGGTGTGCATACTATGGTGTTTATGTGGAAGTCAGAGGACAACTTGTGGGAGTTGGTTCTCTCCACATGCTTCCAAGGATTTAACTCAGGTCATCAGACATGGCAGCTGAATGGGAAAAAAAGAGAGGGAAGGAAGGGTTTTTGGCACCAGATGAATAAAATGGGTGCAGTAAAGAAACCAAAATAGCTGTTCCATGAGTAAAGGGTAAAGTTTATTCCAAACCACCAAGGCTGTCTCCTGGAAAGTGGGGGCTGAGGGGCTGAGGGGATTAATGCATGTGATTTCTAGTGCCATGAAAACATCACTGAAGAAAGCTTTAGCTGGTTCAGGGTCTGAGTGCATGTGGCATATATAGGGATTCCTACAGGAGGCAGGTATTCAGGTAGGTTAAGTTACCAGAAAAGCAGCCAAAACTCTGTCCTACTGGAACTCTTAGACACTTGCAGAGACAATTCTTAACACTGCTACTGAAGTGTGACAAATCCGAGATACTGTGTTCATCCTCCTGTAAATGAAGGTCAGGTTCTCCCTCTAGTCAGGTTGCATGTAGTTAGTCAGGGAGCCACAAGTGGAGATGAAGAGATTCTAAATGGGTTAATTTTTAGTTTTAGTTTAGGTGTTTGGGGATTAGTAGCAGAGGTTTTACAGTGTGATATATATACTAAAATCTACTGTATCAGACATTTCACAGGGGTTGGTTTGATGTGTGAATTCTGTCTCAACATCTGGGTATAAAAGGGGTGATATGTTAAAGCAACCAGTAAGCATCTCCCACAGTACACCCCATTCAGCCTCCATCATCTTGTGTATTACACTTTTTTGTCTGAGCACAGTGACTGATAGTCTTTTTTTTTTTTTTAACAATAATGTAAAGAAAAATGCCAGCAACTAGAAGGTTAGCAGGACAGCCTATATTCTTTATTCTTGGAAACTGTACTGAAGCCATGGGGAATTTTTTTTTAAATCTCCACCCTTTTCTATTTATTACAGATTTTACCTTCGATGAGCCCTTCTGTTGGTCAGCCCTTGCCCCTAAACATCAGCAAGCATTCCCATGAATACTTCTTTCCCCTTACATTGCACTAGTCCCAGCTCTTAATGATTATTGAGCTGTCACCTTCCCGTGTAGCCTCTCCTCTCCTGGACTGCTTGCTTAGTGGCTTGAAGAGTCCAAAGCAAGAGAGCAGCAGCCATTGCATTACCTGGGGTCACTAGGAACCAGAAACACTGCTTTCCACACTGATTGAGAGATGAGTAGACTCAGATATCCAGAATGACCAACAAGCCTTGATAGGCTGTTCTGGAAAGAAGTCATGTTCCAGGTAATGGGAGGAGACTCTTCCTGTAGGAAGGGAATGTGACTCCAGAGTTCAGGGGAATTTGGAAAACCAAGGTCTACCCAGATGGTTTTCGTTCCTTCCCAACTAGAGCACCAGTTCAGACAAGGACTTCTAGGCATGGCATTTGAGAATTTGGTCTCCTTTATAACCTTTATAGTCCCTGGACCTGATTTTGAGCACATTTTGCTGCCTGTGCACTGGATGCATCTAAATGTTTCTGGGACATCTGAGATAACAGTGGCTAAACAGAATCTGCCTTTTCTTCATCCCATTTGTGTGTGTGTGTGTGTGTGTGTGTGTGTGTGTGTGTGTGGTGTGTGTGTGTGTGTGTGTGTGTGTGTGTGTGTGTGTGTGTTTTGGGTTTTATTTTGTGGCGGCGATTCAAGACAGGGTTTTTCTATATAGCGCGCTTGCTCTATAGACCAGGCTGGCCTTAAACTCTGCCTCCTGACTGCTGAGGAGATTAGAGGCATGTACCACCACCGCCTTTCTTTATCCCAATTTTTAAATTGTGAGTGCTGGTGCCCAGAGTTCTTTACTAGGGATGTTTCTGGGTCAGGTTTGCTATTTGGACTTGTCACAAATCCTGGAGATTTGGTTTAAGTACTTGGGAGGTGATCCCAGGAAGGACAAAGGCATAGGATGAGGGGTGGGAAAGAAGAATGTTAGCACTGGAGAACACCTTGCTCGGTCCATCTGGGGAGTGAGGAAACTGGGAATGTACCCTCTTTATGGGGATGAGGATTGTGCCTGGATTGCTAAACCTAGGCATTAATTGGACCTGGGCCAAACAAAAACAAACATTCCTGGACTAGGTCTTTGCAATTCAATGTCAAGCCCATTTATTGCACATGGCTTTTTTGTTGTTGTTGTTGTTAATTGCAGGGTTTTTCTGAGTGTCACTGACTTCACTGTACCTCACTTTGTAGACTCAGCTGGCCTCAAACTCACAGAGATCCTCTTGCCTCTGCCTCCTGCGTGCTGGGACTAAAGGTGTGCACCACCACTGACTGGATATAGGTTTTATTTAATTTTTAAAGACAGGGTCTTGCTATAATTGGTAGACTGGCCTTGAAATCTTGATCTTAGTGCCTTCATTTCTTGGGTGCTTTTCTTTATGTTTTTTTTTTATTTGTTTGTTTTAGAGTTTGTTAATAGTACTTCTCCTAGCAATGACAGTGGGTGGGTGGGTAGGGGAGTGGCTCTTACAGACAAGTGTTAATGTTGCTAATCTCAGACTTGTAAGGCTGCCTTCTGATTCCCTCAGACAACAGGAGTATGTGAAGCCATCTAGAGCTATCTCCCACTGACACCCTTCTCCCTTTGGACTTGCAAAATACAAAACTACTTGCTAGGGGAGGGGGTCTAGGCTTGACTTCCCAATAGTAGAGTATCTCACAGCTCTTGTTGCTGGTAACCTGCCTGTTTTGATGAGCCATTGTCCTTCTTGGTATGCGGGAAGAAGACCCAAGAAGCTGGCTCCTTTGGCTTCATCTCTGTTGTTACTGATGTAAGTAGTATATATATATATGTGTGTGTGTGTGTGTGTGTGTGTGTGTGTATACATATATATATATATGTGTGTGAGTGTGTGTGAGTGTGTGTGTTTGTGTGTCTGTATGTGTTTGTCTGCTGCAGTGTACCTAATAACCTCTCAGGAATCAAGGACTATAACCTGTAACTTCTGTCAAAGCAAATCACAGCCAGCCTTCTGCTGCCTGCACTTTGAGAGCTGGGCAGCCTCACCCAAGTTTGTGTGCCCTTCAGGAGGCAGGGAAGGCAGACTGCCTAACAGCAGTCATCTGAAATACAAAAAACAAAAATGTTGCTCTCAGGCTCAGTGTATCTTGTCTTCCCAGGGTCTATAGCCATTCTGTTGCACCTGAGGTTCCTGCTGATTCCCTTTCCTTCTCCCTCGGGGCTACCCCATAAGTAATGACACCATATCCTTGTTTCAGCCTGCTTCTCCCTGGGTTATGATTTCAGTTATGACACTTTCTACACACACACACACACACACACACACACACACACACACACGCACGCACGCACACGCACACACACACACACACTCATATATATATATATATATATATATGAATGATATGCTGGGCCTTGTCAGCTGACATGGTATTGAGCAGTTTTACAATATTCGCAATAAAACTGGTCTGGAATTTTCCTTCCTTGGTAAACATCTGTTACTTGAAAGCTGCCAACAATGGTTCTGAGCCCATAAATAACTTGAAAAAAAAAAAAAAAAAAGCTTGATCTCTGATCATATTCAGCAAAACCCTGAACCAGTGTTTATAATTGCAAACAGTGATCTGAAGTAATCCATTTTAAGAAAAGGACAGTAGAGAGAAAAGGGTGGGTGTGGTGTTTGTGAATAATGAACAAACTGTCTCTCTCAGAACAGCTCCCATCAATGTAGTCAAGCCTAAATCTCTTCTTTAGACTAAATGGGGAATTGTAGTGCGATATCCACCCTGCCTGCACCTGTTGCCCATTGGGGGTGGGGACAGGTGTGGACATGACCTTCAGGGAGTGGGAGGGCTGGGGATGGGGTGCCTGACCCCAGCTAGTGTTCTTACATACTGGTTGGAGACAGAGCATCCTGAAGCATCCTTGAAACTGGAACTTGTGGCGATCATCTGTTTCTGGTGTAAGTGATTTCTCTCCGAATAAACATCCATCAGCCTGTTGCTTCCCAGATCCTTATTTACCACGATCGATTTTCAGCCCAACAGAGGTTGCATGACTGGGCTTTCTGCTGTTTGTGCGGGGTCTCTGTATAGCAAAAGAGGAGTGTCCTAGAGGTCTACAGTGTGAATTCAGTTATCTGTGATGTCTTGTAAAGTTCCTTTTAGTAAGCCACTGTCTGTTGCTGTTTTGGTTTTATATTTTCATTTTTCTTGTGCTGGATAGCCTTACCCATATTTTTGGACTTCAAAATAACATTTTAGGCTTATTCTAGGGAGCATGGTGCTTGCTTTGGATGATTATATATTATCCTAAGTTTTTAATTGCTTTGTTTTATCAGATCTTTTAGAGAATGCATATCCATTATAAGGAAATATCTGATGAGTTCTGGCAAACGTGAATCCCCACATAACTACTACCACAATTGGGAAATAGCATATCTATTTATCAATGCCCCTGCTATAACTCTTCCAGATCTTGAGTCCTTAGCAACCAGTGGTCTGCTTTTTCTTTTGATAGCTCAATGTGCCTTTTTTTTAGAATTCATATGATAATATCATAAGTTAGTTGTTAAACGTGGCTTCTTTCAATCAATAAAGTATATTTAATATTTAAGATCTGCTTGCATCTGAGTGGATGCCATTAATATACCTCGTTTGTTGTTGGGAAGTATCCAGTGTGTGGTCTATCATAGCTTGTTTATCTAACCAAAACTCAAGAGTATTTCCAACAATATTTAGTAAACTTCATACGTAAAAACATTTTTTTTTATTTGCTTGAGTGCCTGTTGTGTGTCATTTCAGAGCCAGCATGAATAAAGTAATGTGTACATTCATGGAGCTGAAAGGGGATCTAAAATACAAATCATAGTAGCTAAATTACACAATTATATGCATTAGTTCCTATGGCTCCTCTAACAAATTGCACAGTCGATGGCTTAAGGTAACAGAAATGTGTTCTTACTTACAGAAGCCAGAATACCTAAGGCAAGATTTGGTAAGTTGGGTCATGCTGTGTTCTGCGAGATGTGCCCCATGGGCCTCTCCTGGTGGGTGCTGGGAGCCATCTGTTCGGTGACTTAAAAACCACATCGCTTGGAGCTTTGTTCTACCCTCACATCACATTCTTTTCAGTGTTTTCTTTTCTAAGGACACTTGTAATTGGATTTATTGTCCATACTAATCCAGGATGGTTTCATCTTGAGACTCTCAGTTACATCTGAAAAAAAAAAAAAAACCTTTAGGTTCTAGGTGGACACGTTTTAGGGGTTACTACAGAAATTCCTGCCAAGTGTTAAACAGTGGTAACAGGGCAGCAGAATAATTAGAGGTGGAGTGCTGGAGGACTGTAGATGTAACTTCAGTAAAGTGGTCAGAACAAGCCAGTGATGAACGAGGCGGGACAAAAGCAGTGGGCAATGCTGTCTGAAGTCAAGAGAACCCCACGTCGCAGGCACTGCCCAGGAGTGGCCCTCACTCGGGAAAAGGGCAGAGAAGGGCATGCCTGTGGGACAGCTGTAAGTACTCAAGAAGCATTGATTAGGGACAGGGTCTCACTGGGTAGCCCTGGCTGACTGGGAACCTGCTTTGTTGACCAGGTGGACCTAAACTCACAGATATCCATTTGCCTGTGTCTCCCAAGAGCTGGGATTTATTTTATATGCATGAGTGTTTTTTTTTTTAAAGATTTTATTTATTATGTATAAAGTGTTCTGGCATGTATTCTTTCATGCTAAATATAGGCACCAAATCTCATTGTAGATTGTTGTGAGCCACCATGTGGTTGTTGAGAATTGAACTCAGGGCCTCTGGAAGAGCAGTCAGTGCTCTTAAACTCTGAGCCATTTCTCTGGCCTCATGTATGAGTGTTTTGCCTGCATGTTTTTGTGTACCCCATGTATACCTGGTGGTTTGGGGGGACCAAAAGAGGGTGTTGAATCCTCTGGATCTGAAGTTACAGATGGGCTGTGACCTGCCATGTAGGTGCTGGGAACAGAACCCAGGTCCTCTGCAAGAGTAAAAAGTCCCCTTAACTACTGAGCCACGAGGTCAGGATTTTATACTTAAGGACATGGAAAGCTTTTGCAAGGTGGATATCCTTCGAATAATGAAAACTTGACAATAACATTAAATGTCTTTTGAGAGCAAGGTGATACAAGTAAGAAGTAGCAGGTTACACTAGAAGTGTTCAGGTGGGAAGAATGTCTGAGACTCAGCAGACTGCAGAGTACATAGACCACAGCATAGGGTTCAGAGGTCCTGCCTCAGGATTCCTCCAGAGCCCAGATGAAGAAACACCCATTATTTGTGCCCACAGAGCCCCTGTCTCTTTCCCACATACTTTCTCCAAAAGCACTCTCCTGACTAATAGCATTGTGGTTCATCTGGGCTGTCAGTTTTTGTCATAGTTTGTAACTATAATGGGATCATTCACTCTATATACTCCACTAAGTCCTGCTCCATCCACCCCTGGAGTGAGATTTCTGAGGATTCATTTCTGTTTTACAGAGAGAAATCATTTGCTTGTTCTCATTGCTATATAACATTGTCTTATGTGAACAGCCTATCATTTAATCATCTGCTTTACTACTGATGCACATTTGGAGTTTTCCAGTTTGGGGTAGAACAAAGAATTATATAAACAAAGTGTGGTGCCGTGTGTATATTCAGCAGTAATGGATACTGCTCAGAGTCTCTCCAAGTTGCTAACACTGTAGAATATCTTGTTTCTGTGTATGTTTTCAAGGTAAAACAGACTATCTGCTGTGTCTCACAGAAGAGAACTAGGGTTAACTCCAAGTGTTTGCAGCTGGGCCACTGCTAGGTAAGGCTCGGTATCAGCTGGATTAGAAGCAGGGACTTGGGGGTGTAGGTAAAAAGAAGAGAAAGGTGGGAATTTTGTTCTATATAATCCTGAGATGCCAAATGAGGTATCAAAAAAGTAGTAAACATTCAAGTCCCAAACTCAATAGCTTGGTCTGTATTAGAAACAAAGCAATAGGAGCATCCATGGAGGGAGTTTTAAGCCATGGCAGAGGCAGTCTCACCAAAGAAGTGAGTATAGATGAGAACACAGGATGCCCTGTCACCATGAAATCTGGGAGAAGGGAGAAGCAGCAAAGACAAAACAGTAGAAGCCTGTAAGGCTACAGGGAAACCTCAAGCATCCTTAGAGGTATGCTCATGAAGCACATCTGGAAGGAGATATGTGTCCAGGCCACACAGGTCCAGAGGAAGACTGACAAGGTGCCCTGTCAGTTAGGCATGTGGGCAGGGCATTGCTTGAGACCATGCTAGCTTTGGTATCTTCCCTTCCCCCCTCCCCCAGTGAGAATTGGCCTGAGTAACTAGAGGAAGTATAAGAGATATAGGGCTACCACTAGGGACACATGAGAATGAGCTCTAAGCAAGGACCTGAACACAGTAAGGGAGCTCACCATGGGATGTCTGCAGAGAGGACACAGCAGTGTAGACACGAAGTATCGATGGAACAGCAGGTGGCATGCTGTGCCTGGAACTGTGAGCAGGGAAAATAGTGGGAAAGTTGGCCAGGGAAGCAAGAAGTGCCAGGTCACATAGCCTCTCAGAGGTCACTGCAAGTGCTTTTGTCCATTCCCCTAAACGGGGAAGCTACTCAGTAGTTTAGGGCCAAAGGGTGACATATTTTGTCTTAATTTGATAAGCTTCAACATCATGATTAGTAGTGATGTGTCACATGCTTCCACTTTAATCTCCAGAGCACAGTGAGTTCTCCTGTTGCCCCTAAGTCATATCAGCATTGTGCTGGAGGTCTAAACCAGAACAGAAGGCTAGAAAACAAAATGGCCAGCGTTCATAGATGGTATGGCTTGGAGATGACAGGATTGTGCATGTTCAAGACTGCACTGCAGGGTTATAAAAGGAGAGCCTGGCACTGCTAGAGCCTACCATACCACTTGGTGGAAGTTTCCATCTGTAGGAAAACTACACTTTGATTTGAGTGGCCTTTACAGCAAAAGTTGATACACTGACGGAAGCCCACAATCATCACAGAGGATGTAAGTTTTCTCTGTGACTGACAGATTAAACTCACAAAAGATTCGGTGAGTGGAGCAACACATTGGACCCAGTAAATGTAGCATGCACACCCTCTTTGCTCGGTATCCCACCTTATTAAGCACAGCATTGGTGTGCTATCATGGAAATCAAAGCCTAATGGCTGGTTCTAAATCAGTCTAGTTTTATAAAATCCCCAAATTCTATGTCCAGAGCAGTGAAAATGTACAGGTTATAGCTACATACAGCATGTATGACCAGTAGAGAAAGTAAAGATGTTATAAAATTCAGATCCACATAAATCACTTGTATGTGGGAAGGTATAGTAGTGTCTTGCCTTGTTCCTGTGACCTAATACCTGACAGAGCAAAATGAAAGCAACAACAGAAAAACACTTAAGGGAAAGAGGGCTTATTTGGATATATAGTATGTCTTGGTAGGAACGGCCTGGTAGCAGGAGTGTGAATCCTTTCCATTGCCTCTGTAGTCAGGAAGCAAGTGAGGCCAGAGCATAAAACTTCAAAGCCTGACCCTAGTGGTCCTCTTCCTCCAGCAAGACTCCACCTCCTAGGGGTTCAACAATGTTCCAGAACAGACTACTGAGGAGCAAAGTGCCCATCATACAAGTCTATGGTGGCAGTTTACATTCAAACCACAGCAGAATAATAATCCTGAAAAAAAGGTAATAAAATTCTAAAATCTGTGTTTTAAAAATTTAGATTATATAATCTCTGGGGAGGGGGGACTGTGTAAAGTTGAAGTGGATAGGGTGTATCTTTGAACCCTGAAGGCTTTGCATTTTGTTGCCTGTGTGGTAATTATGTAAACACTTGCTTTGTTAAGTCATTCAACTTAATGTGACTTTTCAGAGGTTGTGACATGCCACAAGGAAAAGTACTACATAAATGAAAACAAAACAATAGCCATCAATAAAAAATAAGAAACTGTGTAGGTTATATATTAAGAAATGGAAACAAAAATCAGAAGAGAAACTGTGGAAGAGTATCGTTCCTTGTAATACTGCAGGAAATTGGTTTAAAAAAACTGCTCCTAGGTAGTTCTTGAGCTATTTCCAGGCAATGTGGCATCTCAGCAAGCAGGGGAAAGTTTTGGGCTCCTTGAATGCATGAGAAGAAATCTGTCTGGCATGTATAACAAAACTATCTTCAATGTAATTCAGAGTGATGGTGCACACTGATAATCCTTGCACTCCCAGGAGAGGGAGGATATGCAATCTCTCTCTCTCTCTCTCTGTCCCTCTCTCTTTACCACTCTCTCCCTCCTTCCATTCCCCTCCCTCCCCACTTACTTGATCTGAATTTATTTTGCAGAGGAAATTTTAAAAGTAGAAAAATCAGAAGTTGACAGTAAATGGTGGCAGTGATGATATTGGGAGATTGGAAAATGGAGGATGGCTTCAGAAGGGAAAAGTTCAATGATATACATAAAGGTTAATAAAATGATCCCAGCACAGAGAGGCAGGCAGATCTCTCTGTGTATTGGCCAGCCTGGTCTAGAGAGTGAGTTCCAGGACAGTCATGGCTTATACATAGAAACACTGTCTCTAAAAACCAAAAATAATTGAAATAAGATGTGTGATAGGGAAGTACTGATAGGACTCTTGCTCCCTGAAAATGGCAGTATATACCAGTTGCCATGACACCCTTCAGATGCCTGATACTTAGGGACAACCTATCAACCTCATTTTCCCCCTTGAGACAAGCATATGTAGATTTGGGATGTTGAGGTTATTGTTTTATTTTTTTTAGACAAGACTGCTGTTAATCCCCTTTGGATGTGATTGTGATGATATCTTGCTTGTACAATAAGGGCTGTCTGAAGGTCAGAGAATGGAGCTTGCCACAAACTAAACATAGAGATCTGGAAGTCTGTACAGACAGACAGGAAGTAAAGTAGCTGCGCAGAAACAGGATATAAGCTGGGAGAAACTGAAATTGCTCTCTTGTCTGCTGAGGCACTAAGGAGATAAGGTAAGGCGGTGGCTTGCTCCTTCTCTCTGATTGCTCAACATTTTCCTCTATATCTGACTCCAGGTTTTTATTACTTAGAACTATTAAGAGATCCATTTACATGTATGTGATCTCTTGATTTTCCTACTTTGACTTCCTGAGTGAGTGCTGGGATAGCAGGTATGCACCATCTCTCCCAGCTTGCTTTTATTTGTTTCAAAGTCTCACAAATGATTCTGATGTGCAGCCAAGTATAAAATCTAATATGCCCAGTTGGGATGCCTATGAACCGAGAGAGAGAGGGCCAGCCTATAATCACTAAGAGTATAAAAGTAGCACACGTACCTTGATAGTAACCAAAAGCTCTCTAATTGAACTTACCTGCTCAACAATATAGAAAGCTTGCCTGGTAGTAGAAACCTAGCCAATTACCCAAGGTTAGTTCACTTGTGGGTCTGAGAAGATAAATTACAACCACAACTGTACTAAAACAACATAATTCCTAACTACATTATAAATATTTGTTCATATACTCACATATATAAGAGTAGTCCTCACCCTCATCCAAGGAACTTCTTTTTTGGAGTGAACCGAAACCACTACAGAAAAACCACAGCTAAGTAAAATCCCGAATTGTGGGAAAACAATTCCAAGGAGTACATGTACAAAACAATTCCTGAAAGTAAGGCTTTGGGGGACTTTGCAGAAGGAGGGGTGGAGAGATTGTTAAGAGTCAGGTGTTGAGAGTATGCTGTGAGAATGTGCCTCCTAGTACTGTCAGAATCTACACCTATAAATTCTCTCCAACATGACTTCCTAAGCATGCTGCTACAGTGGACTGGAGGTAGCTCGCAAGGCTTCAACACTGTACAACTCCAGGCAACCAAGGAATACTGAGAAATAGTCTTCTCCAGTGAAGGGCACACCAGTAGGTTTTCCAATACTAAGTGGTCAACACTAAAAATATAATAAAAGTAATACTATACAAAGTAAGCATGTTGTATTTAAGAATGTATATGTGTGTGCATATTTACTTGTGTTTGTGTGTGTGTATGTAGCAAACATTGATAGAAAAAAAAGGCCATGAATTCTAAAGCTAAAGGAGGGGGTATATGGGAGGGCTTGGAGGGAGGGAAGGGAAGGAGAAAATGTTTTAAATATATTGTAATTTCAAAAACTAACATTTTTTTTTAGGCCAGTATGTTTTTAAGATCTCAACATGGATGTAAAACTACTGGTATTCTTTAAAGTGAACCTGAGAGTCTGTACAAGCCTCCCCCTCCCTACACACACACACACACACACACACACACACACACACACACACACACAAAAACACACACAACAAGATGCCCACATTTTATGACAGACCACATTTTGAGGATTCAGAGGTGAAAGGAATCCAATATACTTTGAACCCTGAGCATGTGAAACAAAGCATATGTGTTTCCTGACAACGTGGGACTCATAATTTCTGCTGTTGTGAGATGAGAGAGCAAACACACCAGCCAGGCAGGACTCAGTGAGACTCCTTGGGGCTCACTAGTGGAGCTAACATGGCCCCAATCACATTTTGACCCTGGAAAATATTTCCACAGTGTTCCAGCCATTTTCCCTAGCAGACCATGCCTTTGAGTTAGTCTTGATTCTTGTTCCCATCAAAAATAGTTGAGGTGAAGGAGTAAATTTAGCCAAGACCAACAAAATCTCTGAAGGCCTCACCATGGTTCTCTCAGTCCCCTGTTTCCATAACATGTGGCTGGGTCTTGCCAAACCCATCTCGATCATCTGAGTGGTCATGGTGACCAGCCAGAGTGTTTTCTAAATAAGCTTATTCCTGACTCTGCTTGAACTGACTTGGAAAATATATTTGTTCCATTTGGGCCTTTCTGAGCAAACAATGTCCACTTTGTGTTGTGTATACCACCTAATTATTTCAGATCACACAGCGTCAATTCACAGAAAATGATCCAGGCTACTTATTCTCTTTTCCTGTTGTCCTTTGGAGGCGAGTATACACACAAAGGAACACACTATAATGAAGTTATCTTAGTTGAAGTCTTACGGAGCCATGCATTTTTATCTCTGTATGTTAAAGAAATAGATGTGAAATAGACAAATGAAATCATCCTTAGGTTAAGTCACCTTGCCTTTATTTAGAAATTATTGCACACCTAGTGGTAACAGTGTAGGTATGTGAAGAGAAGCTGAGATTACCTTGTGGTCCTGGCATGAGAGGAAGCTTAGCCGGGAAGAAGGATACTCCTCCACCCTTCCCACATAACAAAAAAAAAAAAAAAAAAAAAAAAAAAAGAAGGGTTTACTTTGTTTCTGAGTATATTTGAGAGTAGATCCATTATAATTTTGACCTAGATATCATTACCACCATATTCCTTTGTAAAAAAAAAAAAAAAAACATAAAATAAATAAAGGCATAAACGGAGTGATGAACAGAGGCTACTACAAATGTAGGCTACTAATTTATATAAAGATTTGGTGGCCTGTAGACCTAAGAGGTTTTAAAAGTTGTTAGTAGACCTTGAGGGTATGTGTAAACAGAGGAAGGGAGGGAACATGGAGGAGAAGGAAATCTATAAGTAATTCCATGAAGAGGAAGGTGAGTTTCTGAAGCGCAAGAAAGAAGTGAGAGCTCATGCTGAAGATAAAAGGAAAGGAAACTGCAGATAGGAGAGTGTTTCCCCTTAGCCATCTATGTAATTATTTGGGACCTTTGCTAATCAAGTATGGGGTAAGAGATGTGGGAAGAAACATTTGAGGCACACAGAGATAATATGACCCAGAGCCACAGGTCAACACCTCTATCGGAGATGATTAATAAAGGAGCAGGGCCCTGCTGACATCTTGTACCTGGGCTTGCCCAAGGATCCAGAGCTCTTGGGGTTTGTACTGCAGAAGGAATGGGGGAAATGTGGGTAGGAGCAAGATATGTAAACTGTTTGGTCTAGATAGAGAGGAAAACTTTGGAAAAACAGGGAGGACCAGAAGCAGAGTTTGGTGAGACAGCAGAACCTGGATGGAGCTCATGAGAAATAAAGGTGAAATAGGAGCCCAGGTCTGATGAAGGCACATGACTTTCCCATCCTCTGGTGATTGTTGCTTCAAGGGATGGAGTCACCTTTGATACATGTGACCTTCCTGGCAGAGGATGAGGAGCTGTAGCTCTGGAGAACCCTGACATACATGTCCTTGGTCAGCACCCAAGAGGGGGCAGAGGCGAGGAGAAAGTCACATCCTTTTCTGAGGAAGCAGTGCAGCATGCAACATAGGACTCCATCCCACACAGCTGCCTGCAGTCTAAGCATAGAGAGGAATGCTGCATGGCAGGTGTTATCACTGAACTTCCAGGCCAGGACTGCCTAGTGGAAATTGTACAATGATGTTCTGTGTCTTTCCAGTCCACACACAGAAGCCACCAGCTACAAGTGCCTAAATGATTGCCATAATTAACAGTGAATCCCAGGCTCTTTCTTGACAAAAAATAGGCTGAGCTGCAAGTTTGTGGTGCTGAGGAACACTTGGCAAATTAAATTCCAAATGAAGATGCGATGTACGCTAGATACTGTAGTGAGGCTACCCTGGACGTAATATCAAAATTCTGGACACTGTAAAAATGTGGGCAGCTTCTGAAAAGATAAGAGTAAGTAGTGTGAGACATATGACCCAGGAAGTACAGGAGACGAGCCATTTTAAAATTCTTAATATCTATCTAAAATTACATAAGAAAAACAATAGCTTCATATACAAAGTAGTATCAATGTTTCAGTTTTAGTTTTAAAAATTTTTATTTATTAAATGTGCATGCATTTGTTCCTGAGTGACAGGAGCCTTCAGAACCCAGAAGAAGGTATGAGATTCCCTGTTAAATAAATTACAGATAGTTGTGAACCACCATGTGGGTGCTAGGAATTGAACCTGGGGTCATCTAAATGCACTTAACCACTGAGCCATCTCTTGGTGCTCCAAGCCCTGCAGAGCTGCATTTGTTCTGAAAAGTGAATTGTATGTATTTCTTCGAGACTGTGGCTGATATGTCCTATTCATCCTTAGAGGTAGGTTTCTCACCTGCAGCAAAATGCTGTGTATTTTTAGACTTAAGAGTTAACACTCTGTTTTCTAGAACCCAGGTATGCAAGGGTCAAATTCCTCAGGGCTCAATTAAAAAAAAAAATTCCTCAGGGCTCAATTTAAAAAAAAAATCCTCAAAGCTTTCCAAACAATGCTAAGGAGTGAGTTTGGACTTTATTTTGTGGGGAAATAGAAGCTTGAGATAGTAGTTAGGGAACAATGGAAATCACCAAGATGAGCAAATGATTGAAAGCTGCATGGCCTTCATATTAATAAGGTAAGAATATAGAATCCCGGGATGCACTTAGTGGCCCACACCCATGCAGTCATGGCCCCTTCTTCTCCTCTTTAGGAAAGTGCATAACATGAACTTCAGTGTTGCTATTGTCATAGATGCTGTAAAAGTAAAGTCTGAAGAAAGTGTTCTCCCACAAGCCAGAGTAGGCTCCTCTGAGCAATAAAACTTGTCTGAAAACTCTGCTTCGGAGACACCAAGCACCCAAAAGAGAAACAAACACCTCAAAGAGCTGAGTTCTCTCTACCGCCCAATCCTCTACAGAGCTCTGAGTAACCAATTAGGGCATGTGGAAGGATTTTCAGAATTTGTTTTATTAAATACAGTCTTTGCTGAGGAATAAGTTGTATAAATTATCTAAAGCAGAAGTAAAAGTTAAAAATCATTTCCAGTTATTTGCTACTCTTTACTACCAGCTAAGCTCTTGTAGCCACCCATGTCACTGTACCTGCATGGTGAGAACTCAACATGATGGTTTGCCACTAAATGTCTTCTCCCCAAACTGCCAGCTGATATGTTGGAACCTCAAAATAGCCTAAAGTTGAGGTATTTGCACAGAAATTTACCAGCAGATGAGAGATTTTTCTGCAAAAAAGGTAACATACATCTGTCAGTCTACCATTAATGTTCACACAGTGCATCACTCTCTCTGTGTAGAGGTCCCCCACGACCACACTCTTTGTAATTGTAGTAGTCCATCACTCGATGAATCATTTCAGATAAAAGTTACCAAGTGCATGTTTAGTGTTGTGTGGTGATGTGACTACTTTATTTGCATTTACTTGGACTGGGTGATTCTTTATACTACACACATACACACACACACACACAAACCACAGAGACACACACACACATCACAGAGACACAAATGCAGAGGATTTTCACTTACTGGGCCTCACATATTGGGATGGTTTCCCAAGGCAGCTAAGACCAGATGCTGGCCTGGTCCCTGGGGTAAGGACTAAAAGAAGGGCATTGCCACCATTGTACCAACAAATCCCATGGTAACTGTCCTGGGTATCTTGCTGAGGTGTCCAGTTCCTAAATGTCACTATGTGGCTAAGAACACTATAGGAGAACTGATTTGTGATACCCAAAACATAAGTATATAGCTAGAGTCAGCAACAGCTCTTTTATTCAAACTATTCACCATCATGCCATTTAGGTAGACCCTCTACCAGGACGGCTGGGGCTCGAGATGGCTCATTGGGTAAAAGGTCAGGGACAGTGGCACATGACTATTTCTCCCAATACTGAGGAGAGGGAAAATATGAAGACAGGAGGATCCCTGCTGTGCATTAACCAGCCAGCCTAGCAGAATCCTTGAGAACCAGGTTTGGTGAAGGGCAGTTTCTAGGCAGTAACTCATTCACTGCTGAGATTAGTTTTGCTAAGGGGTTGACTCCTCAGGAATATATTCATGACCTTGGACTTGATAGGGAAGAAGTTTTGCTTTTTGTTGTTGTTTGGGTTTTTTTCTTTTATTTTGTTTTTGTTTGCTTTTTTGTTTTTGTTTTTTGAGACAGGATCTCTGTGTAATCACTATGTTAAACCAGGCTGGTCTTGAACTCACAGATTTTCCAGTCTCCCAAGTGCTAGAATAAAAGCATCTACCACTCCCCTGGTAGGAAAAGATTGTGTAAAGTAAGACATGAGGGGAAAAATGGTCATGAAGACAACTTTTTTAAAAAGATTGATAGATTTGTTTGTTTTTAATATTTATTTTTATTTTTTTGGTATATGTCTGTGTGTATATACAAGCACATGCATATAGGTGCTGTCAAAAAAAAAAATCCATCAGATCCCCTACTACACCTGGAGTTACAGTTGGTAGTGAGCTTGCCATATGGATGCTGGAAACTAAACTCTATTGTTTCTGCTTACTTGTTTAATTTTTGAGATAGGGTCTCCAATAACAGGCTATCCTTGAACCTGCTATGTATCTGTGTATCTGAGGATGACCTTGAACCACTGATCTTCTTGCTTCTACCTTCCAAGTTCTGGGATTATAACTATACACCACCATACATACCCAGTTTATGGAGAGCTAGGAATAGAGCCCAGGGTCTCATGCATGTTAGGAAAGCACTCTGAACACTGAGCTACATACATCTCCAGCACAAATTGACCTTTCTTGAAGTTATGAATTCTCTCCAATAGAATACACTTAAAATGGGCCAGAAAGGCAACACAGTAAGAAATGAAACTGTTGGTATATATAGCAGACATAGGGCCCGTAGCCAAAGTAGGGAAACAAATGCAAATCAGTAGAAAAAGACACCCCAGGAAAAACCAATCAAGGGCTCAGGCAGACATTTCAGAAACCCCGGGCTCTTTTGATGGCTCAGTGAGCAAGTGGAAAGGTTGCAGACTTGTCAGTTGTCAGGGAAATCAACAGGCAAATGGAAACATCACTGCACAGTCATAAGTCTACACAAAAATTTAAAACTGGAACGGCAGGGCCAGTGAAATGGTAAGGTCACTTGCCTGGCTCCCACAAATTGTCTCTAAATTCAACTCATGCTATGGCACCTGCTCCCAATAAATGCTTGTTTAAAACACACACACAAACACGCACACACACACACACACACACACACACACACCAAAGAGAGAGAGAGAGAGAGAGAGAGAGAGAGAGAGGAGGAGGAACATGCTAGAATGTGCACACTAGTTCTCTTCATAGTAACTGCAAACTGGAACAACACAAATATCCATCAGTGATAGACTGGAACTAGGCATGGGGGGGAAGCAGACAGGGTTGGGGGTGGGGAAACATATAATCTGAAGCTTAAGTAGCCTGAGTGCCTTCTGCTGTATTGTGCCTGCTTTCTTTACTGTTTGAAGGTGAATAGTTCTGGGATAGGTAGTTTAAGCTTGTTGGCGTGGGGGTGGAGTAGTAGGGATTTGTTTTTGTTTTCTATTGCAGATGAAATTGTCAGAGGTGTTAAATGACTTGCCCCAAGTCAGAGAGCTTAACCAGTGGTGGAGTGGAGACATGGACCCAAAGTCACTCAGCAATAGCATGAAAATCTTAGGTTTCCGCCTAGCCTAGGGCCTAGCCTAGGGAATGAGACTCTGTAGCTTGCACAGGCTGTCTGGAGCCTGAGCTGCAGCACCAGCAGGTACCTGGCAGTGGCAGGGAACCTGCTGTCCCCTTGTGGCAGGACAGGCGCCTCACCCTCTACTGAGGTGGAAAAGTGAGCAACCTGCAGATTGAAAATTTAAGTCCCCAACCACAAGTTGAAACACAAATCAAAAGGGTTGTGAGTTGCTTCTTTACTTTTTATTAATAAAGAAAAAGATTGGTTTGTGGATGTGGGGACTTATTTTGGGTTTGAAATTATAGAAGGCAGGGAAAAAACAAATAATCCCACACACAGATACTTTGTTTCTTGGTCCTGCTGTTGTTTTGTTTTTACAATGTTTTCTCTGACAGGGAGTTGAAGGGGTACAACAGACAGCTGCAAACTCACCATGCATTCCTGTTAGTGGAACAACAAGCAGGGAACTCCTGGGACTCAGACCCGGACCTTCCTAAGGTCAAGTACCTTTCTGAAGCCTGTATGGCATGAAGTCTCAGCATGTATTTAAAACAAAATTCCTCTCCAACTCCATTTCTCTAAAGCCTCGTCTAAAGTACAAGTCAGCATTCTGAGGCAGAAAATAACGTGATCACTGCCTTTTAATAAGATCACAATGTTAACAACATTCTAAGCCCTTTAGAAAAGGGGGGTTGGTTCAATAAATTGTGGAACATTCACCTAAGGGTGCCCTTGACAGCCTTGGAGGTAAAGTTTTAATAAGATTTTATCATATATTAAGTGGAAGGAGAGGAAGTCAGATTCAAAACTGGTAACATTTTAAAGCAGTTGTGCTTAAAATCATGCATGGAATGGATAACTAAAAAAAGTATTCTAAAGTGTTTACAGTAGTTCCCTGGGTGGCTCTTGTTTACCTAATAGCATGTGTGTGTGCACCTGGGGGAATTAATCAGCCCTTTCTTCTCACCCTCACAACTTTGAAAGATGCTAATCTGGTATATGACAAATTTCAACCTGTTCAAGAAAATTCCAACCCTCCCTCATCCTGTTACTCTATCCAGACCAAAATCAAGTCAACAAAGGGTTAAGCTATAGATTTTTAAAAGGTCATTCTTAATTATCTGTCTCCTTTATTATAATTTTGAAAGGCCCCCATGAGACCCCAAGAGTTTGGAGCTTATCAGGGTGAAAGTCGCTTGCCCCCAAGAGACAAGACCAGACCACTGGATGCAAGTGCAAGAGGTTATTTATTGTTTACACAGGTACCTGTGGATGCTTCAGTCTTTCTGGGACTGAGAATGCTGAGGTTAAAACTCAGGCAGTTTATATAGTGTTGGGGTGGCAAGAAGCAGGCTTACAGAAGCAGAAGCATGGTTACAGGGATTTCATTGTTTCATCTAATTGTAGCAGTTGTAGTTAATCAAGGAGAGATGGTTATATGAGGTTGGGCACAAAGGATACAAAGAATTCAGTTATGACTATCTCAGCATCCAGGATACCGTCCTGCTGACCTTGCTTTGGTCCAAGCTTCAGACCACAGATATCTGGTTGGTGCTGGAATAGAACAGCACCTGGTTCCCTCCTGTACTTTTCACATAACTTGACATTGGCAAATTAGTAAGAGTAATTTAAACAAGCAATCAGCATAGTGGGGGTCTTTCACTATCCTATGCAATTCATGTTCAATCCAGTCACTAAGCTCCTCCCTTCTCCAACTGCCAGCGAGTTAGGAATCCAACTTCCTATTAGGTACCTTCTTCTCCCTACCTTGGCTGTGTTTTGTTTTGTTTTGTTTTGTTTGTAAGACCCTCAGAATGAGTAGTCTCATAATTTCAGTCGGTACCCCCAAGAACTCAATGTGTAGTACAGCTGCTGCAACACGCAAGAGGATTTAATGAACAGGAAACATTTGAGCAAATGGGCTCCTCCAGCAGGCAAGCTAGAGATAACCCGCCTCCCCCTCACTCTCCCCCCCACAGGTGTTTATATAGGCAAACTCACAAGCTTAGGATGGGGGTGGGGCCTTCTGTCTATTGAGTATGTGACTCTTTCAGGCCAGATGGTCTCGCTATTAGGGTCAACAGACATTAGGGCCTCAGAGTGTGCTAATTAATTTTGTCTGGGCAAACTGGAGTTGCAGCTATCTCTTTGTTTCCTAAGGACCCTATTCACCACCTGCTAACTCACAAGAAAGGAGGGGCAGTGTGAATTCTTGGTATCTTGTTATCTCCCTTGTGAGGGGAAGTTAGCAAATTCCAAGGAACAGATGTTGGTTTACAGGTTAGTCCTTCATTTCAAGTGAGGGGTTTCTTTAACTTTACTTTTTTTGTCTTTCAGTTTAGATGGAGAACTTTCTTGTTACCATATTGTGTTTGTCTTTCTGACTCTCCTTACCTGTAAAATCAGATGAGCACTTGGTCATGGACACTGGGAGCTTTAGACTTTCTCTCTCACTCTGATCATCCAGTCCTCCAGTGCAGGGAAGCCAGAGGAAGAATCCCATTAAATACTTACTAAATGAATGCAGCCAGAGCTGCAATGAAAGCCATACATTCGGACTAAGAAGGTAGATCAGTGGATTAAAGCACTTGCAGTGCAATGGTGAGGGTCAGTTTGGATACCCAGAACCCAGGCAAACATCTGGCAGTTGTAAGAGTCTGCACTCAGGAAGCAGAGACAAGATCCTTACAGCAAGCTGTGTGGCTTCACCAGCCCATCAGAGAACTCTGAGCTCAAATAAGAGACCTTAGCTCAGTAAACAAAGTGGAGACTGATGAAGGAAGACACCCACCATCAACTTCAGACTTAGTAAACGTGTGCACGTGCATACACACACACACACACACACACACACACACACACATAAAGTCAATAATGGGAGATGCTGAAGGCACTCCCACACCACTCTGGATCCATAGTAGTCAACTTCCAGCAAGTTATTAGTATCACCCAAACCCATGGTAAGGATGGACCAGCTACAAAAGCAAAACTGTCGATGCTAGAGCACTGTTTCTCAGCCTCTAGGTCACAACCCCTTTGGCAAACTTCTGTCTCCAATATCAAAATTACAGTTAGGTAGCAATGAAAATAATTTTATGGTTGGGGGTTACTATAGCATTGTAAGAAGATTGAGAACCAATGTTCTTGAGTATAAAGGAAGGATGTAAGATGTCTCCGGACACAGATGCAATCATGCCAGTTAACAAGGAGTTTGTTTATAAACCGCCAAAAACCTGGAATCCAGTAGACTGTAACTGCTTCCTTCAGCCAGTCCTGAACACACAATGTTAATTCTAAGGGTTATGTTCCAGGTGTCCCTACTCTCTGCATGACTCTGTTGCTTCAACCCCTACAACAAAGAAGAAAAAGAAAACCAACAAGGAGGCTGAAGGAATTTTACCAAATCACACTTTCAAAAAAGTCAGCAGACCAAAGACCAAGGTATTAAGTACTTCCAGCTTCAAATGTGCTGAATACCAACCAATGTGTGAAAACATACATGCACATGCATGAACAGTGTGCTTGAATGCATGTAAAATGAGTGGGAGAAAGGCAGCAGTCATGTTACTGAAGAAAGATTATAGATTATGCATCCCCCCTCTTAATTATTCTCTAGATGATATTTGAACAAGGGGAAAATTAGAGGGCATTTGACTCCATAGAGTGTCATCATTTTCAGAGTTAATGTTCCATTCCTCTTTAATGCTTCCCTTCCTTCCCCTTCCCTCTCTTCCCCTCCCCTTTCCTTCATTTCCTTTCTTTTCCTTCCTTTGCCATTCCTTCCCTTTCATTTCATTCCCTTTTCTTTCCTGTGCTTTTAGTCCCTTTAATTCTGCCAATTCTCAAAATGTTAATTTTTTTTTTTGAGACAGGGTTTCTCTGTGTAATAGTTCTGGCTGTCCTGGAACTGACTCTGTAGATCAGGCTGGCCTCAAATTCAGCAAGGGCTGGGAGTAAAGGCATGTGCTACCACCACCCAACCAGGATCTGACTTTTTAAATGGGGCCTGTTAAGACTGATACTTCCAGTTCACAGACCATACCTTGGAAGAAGATTCAGGGTTATTCAAATGTCCCCATTCTGTCAGATTCTGGGGGTTTAGCCTGCCACCCTGGGTCCTAAATCATAGCATTAGCTTTCCATCCTAGTATAAACAGTCCCACTGTGGCTGGCTCCAGAATGCCACACAATTGCAGGGTGAAAGCCTAGAAAGAGGTGAGGATGGCTAGGTGTGTGAGCTGCACCAGAAAGGCTTGTATACACCACTGGAGTGAAGCTCTATGGTGACCATGGCTCAAATGAACATTCAGCCTGGGCGTGGCACACACCAAAATGTCCAGGAATGGATGGGGACTCACCCTACAGTGTTTACTTAAGAGTGTGTGCACACACATTCAGGCTGTGTCTTGTTCTGTTTCTGCAGTTCTGGGTAGAACAGAACCCGAGCATCAGCGAGCAGGCATTAAGCCTCTACCTAGTATGTACAATTCCCAAATTGAGATTCCAGGTACGAGGCCATAAAGTTGTGGTCTAGGCCATAGAAGTCCCCTCTGCTGCTCTTCCCTGGCATTTTCAGCATCAGTCCTGGTAACAATCTACTCCACTGGGCTTCATGCTGTAGAACATTTTCTACAGATGTTCAAGGCAGTCTTTAAGCACTCCCAGGATTGACCTTGTCTGTTACAGAGGAAAAACATGCCCAGGAACCAAAGGTGACTTCAGGAGGAGTAAGGAGATTTAAACCATCCCTGTCTCCAAATTGGGACTCTGTGAAACTCTGCTTCTATATTTAACATGATAAATTCTAGAGCTCCTCTTGAGGCTCTCTCAGTCAGGGCTTTGGGTGAATATTGGAAGGGGCCTGGCCAAGAGCTTATGTGTCCTCTGTGCTCTCTTTTAAAGGTCCCATGTACCTTTTGTTCCAACCTCTTCTCTAGTTCTGCCCTTCTCTGAGTGAACATAGGAATATCTGATGTCCTCCCTCTATCTACGGACTTGGTCCCCTCACATCTCCTGGAATCCTCATTCTCCCCAAATCAGAAGTATCACATGCAGCCTTTCTAGGTACCTAGGCTAAGCCATCTCTCCTCTGTGGTGATGGGTGTGGTAATGGGTGTGGTAGAAAGGATAAGTGACAAGTCTCAGTGTCCCTGGGTTGATAGCGAAGCCTCCATTCTCATACATGATAGAATTACTAGTAGCTGTAAGTGTGTGTGGGGTTTGTGTGGGTGTGTGTGTGAGCATTCCCCATGTTCCACCCCCCAGAAGTCCTAAACCTACGGAGTTTAAAAACTTCCCCATAGGATTGTTCACAGTCAGTAATCACTGTCTTAAATTTTGTTCTTAGAAGAAGGGGAATAAAACAAAAATCAGTCACAAGGCAAGACTTATATTATGGGTGAGCTAGCAGAGATGGAGACTATATTGGGGCAAGAAGGAGCAAATGTATAAACATCCTATGCACAGAGCAGGTGGAGCTTTCACAGAAGGCTGTTTACTGAAATGATTGAAGAAGGACTTGTGTATGAAGGAGCCCAGAAAGCCTGTGTCAATGGCATTATTTAAATGAGCATATCAGATAGAACTAAGGGCAGAATACTCCAAGCAGAGGGAACTGTGGAAAAAGCATAGAGAGCATGCATACATGAAGCAGAGACCAAGGTAGTGGTAGGAGTGGTGAGAGAAGTAGGTCCTTAAGGGTTCCTTATTCACAGGCAGACGAAGAAGAAGAGGAGGAAGAGGAGGAGGAGAATAGGAGAAAAAGAAAAGGAGGAGGAGAAGAAGTGCTTTGCTTTTTACTCTTGAGGGCAAGGCCAGGGTTAAGCAGGAGAGTGGTATTGTCATCACTGAGGCACACAGGAGGATGGTGGCCAGAGAGTAAGGGGATAGTGGGTGATGGCGGGGATAGAGAAAGGGCTAGAAGAGAAAGCTTGAAGCTTTAGATCCAGGTGACCAGGGACAGTAAGAAAGGCTTCAATTTTCCTCGCCTGTGCTTTTGCTGTTTGTTGCTAAAGCATGAATCTGAGCCAAACCCAAAGGGAACCTGGAGAGTAAACTGAAGTGGGAGGAGGTAAGTAAATAGAACTAAGGAGTAGGATGGATGGAGCCCTGCATCCAGCGTTTACTTGCAAGTGGCTCTTCAAGTGTTCCCCATCAAAGCAAGCTCCAGGGTAACCCAGGGTGTGTGTCTTAAATCAAGAAAGTGTAGGCCTCAAGAAGGAAATCAGGCTAATGGACACCTGCTGTGGGTTTTGTAGACAACTAAGGTATGTAAGTGGAGGGGAGACCAATAGTCAGAAAACATGAGTCGACTTCATGTAAGCCACTAAATTTGGGTTCTCTCGCTCTCTCTCTCTCTATGTCTCTCTGTCTCTGTCTCTCTCTCTCTCTAGATTCCCAAAGGGATAGAACTCAGTGCAAGGCCTTGGCCATAGTGATAAATGTCACACAGAAATGAGTCTATCTTCCAGTGAGACCCTTGGGTTATGCAAACAGGGTACTGCTGTGGCGGTTATAAAGATAAGTCATTGCACACTCCAAATAAGCTATTGTATGAGTAGGAATTCTGGAAAATAGAGAAATTCATGAAGAATAAAATTCAAACTCAGGGTCTAATGGTGAGGTTTAGTAGTAAGACAATGACTTAGCATGAATGAGGCCCTAGGTTGAATCCTGCACACACACACACACACACACACACACACACACACACACACACACACACAAAATCAACAACAAAAAACCCTGAAATTCTGCTACCCAGTGATAATAATAGCTCCTATTTTTTTATTTTAAAAGTGAGAGCTACATTTTACATTTCATTTGATGCTTTGCTCTTAAAATTAACCTAGCCTAGTTTGGCCAGCAAAATGGCTCAGTGAGTAAAGGCTCTTGCTGCCAAACCTAATAACGAGTTCAATTCCCAGAATCATATGATAGAAAGAGAGAACCAACTCCTGAACACTGCCCTCTGATATTTGACTCTGTACATATGACTTGGCATACGTGAGAAAACACCTGGTCAGGCATGATGAGTAATAGCAATCACTTAGCTGAGGCAAAGAGATTTTAATTTCAAGACCAGTCTATGGTACAGACTGAGATCCTGTCTCAAAAAAATAAGATAAAATGAGAGAGAGAGAGAGAGATAAAAGAAATGAAGGAGGAAAGAAAGGAAGAGACAATAAAGTGGGGGGAAAACTTTTGTAATAATTTTCAAAGTCATATCCTATTATTTAAAAATATAAACTTAATGGCTCAATAGCATTCCATTTATATAGAGGTAACAACACATTTAAGCATTTTCCAGTTGTGGAAGCTAATTTCTTTAAAATTTGACAATTTATTATTAAATAATTAAAAACTTCTAGTGGAAGAGTTGGATCCATTTATAATCATTACCACACTATATTTGCTGATTTATTATTATTATTATTATTATTATTATTATTATTATTATTTGAGGCAGGGTTTCTCTGTGTAGCCTTGGCTTTCCTGAAACTCACTCTATAGACCAGACTGGCCTCAAACTCAGATCTGCCTGCCTCTGCCTCCTGAGTGCTGGTAGTAAAGGTGGGTACCACCACCTATTGACTATTGGTTATTTCATGTTCTTGCTGTTTGATTGTTGCATTCTGATCTCTTATAATACAAAATATAATTGCTTCTCTCTCAAATGATTACAGGTTTTAAGTTCCCATTTTACTCTTCTAATAATTAAATTTTTGAAAAATTGTTCATTTCCTTCATCAGCATCATGAATGAAATGTTATCTTTGATATCACCCTTTGTAGTTCAAACTTTTAACACATTAGCATTCCATTTTATATTGTTATAACTGAATAGCACCCAGTGAGTAATATATAAAGCACAGGCATGTGTTCAGCTCATCAATCTGAAGGCTGAACATTCTGAGAGTATGATGCCTGTATAGGCTACTTTTCCCATTGCTACGACTAATGCTTGACAAGGGCAACTTAAGGAAAGAAGATTTTGGCTCACAGCTTTAGGGTACAATGCTTCCTGGCAAAAAAGTAATGGCACAATACAGCTGTTTTCCCTACTACCACCCTACCACCAACACTCTCCCATATCTGTTTGCGTGCACACACACACACACACTACACACAGTTGCATATTCACAATTTATTTATACACATGTATGTAGAGGCCAAGAAGTCAACATTGTGTCTTACTCGATTGCTCTCTAGCTTATTATAAAAAATTAAAAAAACATTTATTTTTATTTTATGTCAAGGAGAGTTTTGTCTACATGTATATCTGTATGTATAAGCCTGGTGCCCATGAAGGCCAGAGAGGGTGTTGGATCTCCTGGATCAGGATTTACTGATAGTTGTTAGCTGTCATTTAGGTGCTGGGAATTGAACCCATATTGTTTGCAAGAGCTGCAAGTACTCTTTAACCACTGAGTCATATCTCTAGCCCTTTTGAGACTGAACTCACCAATTCTGCCAGACTGACTGGCCAGCAAGCCCCAAGGACTTACTGTCTCTGACTCCTCAGTGCTGGGATGGAAGGCATAATCAGTTTTTTTCTGTGGGTGTTGGGAATCAAAAATCAGGTCTTTACATGTATAGGGCAAGCCTTTTACAAACTGAAAGTCTCCCTACCCTTCATTGCTCTGTTAGTTCAGTCCATAACCCTAGTCCTTTGAATGTTACTATATTTAAGGTAAGTCCTCCCTTTTCATTTAAATATTCCTGGAAACATCGTCACTGACAGATCCAGAGGTATGTCCCTATGGTGATTCTGAATCTTGTCACCTTAACAATGAAGATTGCTCATCAGAGTCCCAGTATCTGCTCTGCTTTATCCGTGTTGTAACACAACAATGGAAACATAGGAGCTCTGCCTAGAAAACATTTTAATCCAAAGCCACTCCATCTATATGTCCCATGAATTCATTGATCCAGAGCCATCATAACCCCATCATCTTTCACAGGTCCCACCTTAATTCATATTCCAACACATGAAACTTGAGGAATACCTACAAATCACAGCATGCTTTTCCTTCTTGCTCCTTTCCTTACCCTATTCTACGTAGCACATCTTTAAGATATAATCTGGGATTCCATATGTGATTATTTTACCATTGGTATCATGTTTCCCTAGTCATGAGTTCCTTTTCTCTTTTACATTATTTGTCCAGTGAAAACAACAGCATTATTTTTATCCTTCATTGTTTTGCTTATTGATTTACTATTGATAGTTATTTTATAACACAATTTCATACTTGTGTTCTTTCTTCTGATCCCATGCTGCAGCTCATCAACAAGTAGTTCAAGAACAGAAAATAAAAGACTCGATGTCGAGACTGTCTTTCCTCTCAATGGGCAGTCATTTCCTTTGCTCAGAATCTGTAGATTTTTTTCTATTGTTTTCAGATATTTAATTCTTTGATGGAGAATGTTTTTGACTGATTTTATTATTAATTCTTAGGTACCCTGGGCTCTTCAAGTATTGCAGAAATATATGTGATGTTCAGTAATCTCAACCACACTATCAGAAATTGTCTTACAAATTTCTTTATTGCACACACGTCAACTGTTGTGTCTGTGGTGTTCTATGCCCCTCAGTTCTAGATAGAATAAAGGCTTATGCTCGCTGGCCATGCCTTCTCTCTGTTCTTATGATGTCCACCCCTTGATCCTTTTTTCTATGAGCTTAATTTATCATTATGACTGTGCTGTACTTCTTGCTCCACTGGGCTTTACATCCAACAATCATATTTTTTCATCTTTAAGAAGCATGTTTTCATTTGCACTGTTGATCATCATTGCTTGATGATATCTGATAAACACAATTCCTTTCTGCTTCTTCTCTTTCTCACAGCAAGTCTATTCTACAGGAAGGCATTTGTTCTAACACTGAAGTTTTATTGTACGTGTGTTGATCTACAGTGTCTTATCATAAGTTCAAAGAATACTTATCATTGCCCATCTTTATGGATAGACTTTCCCCTGTCTTATCTATTGCACACGCAAGTAAAGTTAGAGGAAGTTAAAATAATTATTTGTGCTTTTTAAAAACCTATTTATTTTGTTTGCGTAGCAGGCAGAGGACAACTTTTGAGAGTTCATTCTCCCCTTCTACCATGTGTGTCACAGGAATCAAACTCAGATCATCAGGCTTGGTGGAGAGCACCTTCCTTCAGCTGCTAAACCATCTTACTGGGCCTGGTTTGAATTTTTAGATGCACTGTTCTTAGCAACATGAGTGACTTTCAAGACATCTCCGTCATCATCCTCCAGTAATATCTTTGTTACCTACCCTCTTAAATAGAACCGTTACTATAGAACCATTATCACCAGCAGTCTATGGAGGGCCTACTCCTTGCCAGAACTAAAGGCAGTGATGAGCCAGATAAAGTCTTCCTCTGTCCTCAGTGGCTTAGAAGTCTGGGGGTAGCATAGCTATAAATAGTATAGGGACAATTGCCTTGAGAGGAGGAACTATCAGACCAAAGATGAAGAAGACCCCACCTCTGTATTTGAAGTATGGGGGGATGTGTAAAACGTTCCGTAATACCTAAAAGATATTAATCTGTAGTCACCCTGGACTCCAGCTTTGCCCGGTGTCATGAGGAACTAATGGGTAAAAGCTCCCTCAATGGTAAGGAGACAGATACCAAGAGAAAATGGCAGTAACTTATTACTCAAAAAGTAAGTCATACAGATTAGAGGGCAGAGAAGGAAGCCTCTGGAGAAGCCAAATGTGTGCAGAAAATGGACAGGGGGAGACAGAAATGAAGGTGTTAAGACCTCTGAACCAGGGAACAATGGTCGTAGAGGGAAAGAAGTCCTTGGAGATCAAGGGGGTGTGTGTAAATTTTATCTCAAGTGTAAAGAGCAAGGAAAGAGGATTTGACCAGGTAAGAGACTGAGGGCTAAAATAAGCAGAATGCCACAGTCTCTGACACAGCCTTGGAAACACTTATAAACTGAGAGCCAGAAGACCAGTGTGGAGATATAATGGTGCTTGGTACAATGCAGGTAGAGATACATTGGCAGGTTTCAGGGGTCTAAGGAATAAAAGCCAGTCACTTCCTCCCAGCCATCTTTCAACTCAGTGTTCACCCACCTGAACTAGCACAGAAACACAGGCAGCAGGTGTGCTAACAACAACAACAACAACAACAACAACACTGCTCATTTGTGCTGTAGTTATCTGTTGTGCATGACAAGAGATTGAAAATGCCAACATTGAAGGTGACAATGCCGGTTACAGGCAGAGGGATGAGAAAACACAACTAATGATAAGAATTATTGATTCATGTAAAACGTCCGCACAGTAAAATGGGAATCAAATTCTCCAAGTCTAATGCAGTGGCCAAGGAAGCCTGTAACAAAGCTTTTCGGAGGTTGAGGCATGAAGATTGCCAGCTTTTGCCATACAATGAGACAGTGTTTTAAAACAAAACCAAAACCAAACAAAGAGTATCCCCTCCAAATTACTTTACTGCTTCAAAGGAAAAAGTTAAGATTTAGCAGAGAAATCTAGCAGACGCCACCTAAGTAAGCCACATGAGCAAAGTCTGAATTGCCAAGAAGGGGCAAATGGACATCTTGTACCTCTGGAGGAGGACATCAGGTCACTTTATTGTTTCTGCCAGAACCGCAAGTGAGGGACATTCCACAAAATAAATTGCTGGTAAACTTATAAAGTGTGGGGGGGTGGAGGGGAAGATAAAACCCTTGAGGAAACATTAAGACCAGATCTGAAGATATGACTATGTTCTGGAACCTATCCTGAGAAACTAGTAAAATTTCAATAGCTCTGTATAGCAAATGTCCTGGGTTTTGTTTCTTTGTGGGTTTTGGGTTTTTTGTTTGTTTGTGTTGCTTTGTCTTTTGCTTTTGTTTCTTTCATACAATCTTGCTTTTATGCAACCCAAGTGGAGATACTGAAATGAGGGGAAAGTAGTGACTTACAGCAACAATAATCACCTCATACAGCTTTGTGGGGTACCTAACATGCTTGACCGCTTCACCTGGCCCCATTCATGTGGCTATAGGTCCTACACACCCAGTACTTAAGCTAGTGGCTCACAATTCTCCAGCATGTAGCTCCTCCCCCTGGGGACCCTGGAGGACCCCAATCATGATGTTCCCTGGCCATATTCCATGAGGATGAAAAGCTGCAAGCCTCTGGAATACACATGCCATTTCTTTTTCTGTTCTTTCTTTCTTTCTTTTTTCTTTTCAATATTTTGATGGACAAAGAGGCCAGCCCAGACCCATAGGGTAGGGGAGAGAACTCTCCTTTTGGTGCAAGGATCAATGAAGAATAGTGACCATATTTAATTCACCAAGTATGCTCCTTGCTGGCCCTTCCCCTCTGATGTCTCATTTGGTCCCAGCTACCTGCCCTCTGGGGATGTACACAAATGCCACCCCCTGCTTAATGTGTGCCTGGTGCTGAACATGGCATGCACGAGTGTGAGGTCATTTCATCATCACCACACCACTTAGGGGTGTTGGGCCATCGTAATGATACCTGGATGCAGAAGCCAAGCATCTATGCGAACATACCAGGTGTGGCCTACTGCACCCTTCCAGAGTGACCTTCAGTCACTGTCCCCTGGCACCTCCAGGATGTGATTCTCCTAGTTTGTAAAAGCAAAGGATCTAGAGCCATCAGTGTTCATACATGTTCTGTATACCTTTCATGCCCAAGAAAGGGAAGCAGACAGGAAGCCTGAGCCATTGTTTAAGGAATGAGGAAGGGTCCACCTGATGTGACCTCCTCCATCTTTGGAAGAAATATGTCCGGGGCATTAGAACTCATCTTCAAACTGCCTCCTCATGATGAAGAGCTATGAAGGCCATCAGAGTGTGCTGAGGCAGCAATGTATGCTGTATATTGGAAAACAGGGGAGGCTGCCTGGCCCCTTGGGCACTGACATGCACTTACTGGCCTGAGTTCTCAGTGGAGTGGGAGGAGTTGCTCTGTAATGCTATTGATACCTGTATAGTCTGCCACATGCAAAGTCAACAACTTACAGCTCTCTGGTTATGTTTGGGATGACAAAGGTTGACAATACTCCCAAGCGAACACACTTTAGAGCAACCTAATGGCAAATTCTCACTTCTCACAGTGATACACACTGTGGGACCTCATAGATCAGACCTGGCTGGGGGTAAGTGTTGTCTGTCTGTCACACTCCTGCCACATGGATGGGGCTGGCTCCAGGAACTTGACCTCCAAAAGGAGCAAGTTCACATCAGGCATGTAGTTGGCCCTTCTCCATAGTTCTGCTGGGTGGTTTTGGGAAAGCTCTGAGCTTTAGTTTGCTCTTTGGAAGGAGGACAATGCTTTTGTGTGAACTAACTGCATAAACAAAATACTGAGCCCAGGACCTGACACTTAGATGTCAAAAATCCGTTACTGATCTACCATCTCAGATGATCAGAGTTGAGGGGTAGTAATTCCCAAGATGATGTCATAGGTGTGGTATCAGGTCTAATGAAAACCTAAAGGAAGAGTGTTCTTGTTTGGGGATCTCACCATAGTTGTGTCATTCAAGTCCCACTGGTTAAATGACACATATCTGATCTTCAGCATGGCCCTCTGCTTTGCTCACAGGTGTTGCTATTGTGGTGGTCTCCTTCTTCCTCTCAATGTACTACAACGTCATCAATGCCTGGGGCTTCTGGTATCTCTTCTACTCCTTCCAGGTAAGCCAACCTCTGGTCAGAGCAAAAGCAAAAAGGGTAGAAGATGCAGGGCCACTCACAAAGTGGGGAGCTGGTAGAGGATGAGAACGCCAGCCTGTGGGAACCCTCTCAGTGAGGGGGGAGCGTGATGGGAGCCACAAGCCAAGCAGGGATGACAGAATCTGGATCCACTACTTATCACAATGTAAGCCAAACTATGCACTGTGTGTGCGCACGTGTGCATGCATGTGCGTTTGCATGTGTGTACACACATGTGCACAATCATTTCTGAGGAGCAGGTCCACAGCACTCATTGGAATATCTACAGGAATATTTTCAATGACAAGCATTTTAAACAGTGCATTATCTAAATTCTTGTTACTGATATTCTGGAAGGGTCTAGGCTTTGTGGAAAATAAATATGAGCCACAATTCCACACTAAGCGCTGGAATGTTCCTCTCCACCAGTCACATTCTATCCCACCCCACCCCCATCTTCATCCTTTTCACTCTCAGAGACTCTAATCCCACTGCCCCCATATCAGCCTCTTTCCAGATGGAAAAAGAAGAGAAGGACCCAGGAATTACCACTCTAATATCCATGCATTCCATACTTCACAGAACTTCCCCCCCCTTACCCCTGCAGTAAATCCTCTTCCAAGGTTACAGGATAATGACACAGCAGACCTTCACTTGCACTTCTATGGGCCATGCAGGTCCCCGGAACATATAAATCTACACTGGCATGGCCATATACACGACATGAGAGCTTTTGTTCAATCCCAGGAGCTACAAGTGACTCTATAGGACTCTACTTTATGGGAGGGTGTGGGTCCTTCTTAGTGGGTACATTTAGCAAAGCAAATATAAGGACCCTATCTTTACCTTCTGATGCAGATGAAGGGAGAAGAACACTGAAAATCTCTCAGTTGTTCCATGCCCTAGAGCTTCTTCATGTAGCATGTTCATTGGCAGGAATATTAAAAAAAAAAAACAAAAACAAACAAACAAACAAAAAAAAAAAAAAAAAAACTGACGTCGAGCTCATCTCAAGCAAAGGACCCCAGAGGTATCCTCAGATTTGCAGCCAAATATGTGAAACAGTGTGAATTAGAGTGGCCTCAGCAGAGGGCCCAGAGAATATCGGCTAGGCAACTGAGCTTAGAGGGCTTCTGTTTCTTAGCTAGGACCTGCTGCTGGTTCCATCAGACACCACAGTGTCTCCCTCCTGTGGCCTGTACATACAAATGGGCTCACTGCTCAAGATTCTAACTCAAGTACCTTCACAGCTTTGTTTTTAAATTATTTTTAAAGTTTATCTTATTTATTTTATGTATATGGGTGTTTCACCTGAATGTCTATGTACAACATGCATGCCTGGTGCCTGCAGAGGCCAGGAGAGCGTGTCAAATTCCCTGGGACTAGAGTTACAGAAGGGGAGCCATCCTATGGTTACTGGGAATCTAACCTGGGGAAAAACAGCCAGTACCCTTAACTAGTGAGCCATCTCTCTAGACCTACAACTGGTTTTGAACAGGGTAGCTACAAGGATCTGGAAAGACTAGGCCAGGAAGCCTCTGATCCACTGTACTCTGTTGTTTCACGCAAGCCAGGCTAGCCCATATTTACAGGATAAGGTGTGAAGCCTCCTGTCAAAGACGCTTCCTATCATCCCACCAAGCCCTTGACCTTTCCCTTGACTGTCTGTTGATTCTCACTTCATTGAAAAGGATCCCCTGCCATGGTCTGTCTGCCCACTTAATGGTAACGGCACAGGCTACGACGAGGAGTATGAAAAGGCTTCGTCAATGCAGTACTTCTGGTGCAGGAAAACACTCAACATCTCACCATCCATCCAGGAGAATGGAGGAGTGCAGTGGGAGCCAGCACTGTGCCTCATCCTGGCCTGGCTGATGGTGTATCTGTGCATCCTGAGGGGCACTGAGTCAACCAGCAAGTTGTGCTAGGGAGTGTGATGGGACTGAATCTGGTCCATGCTAGGAGCTGTCTCTTGCTGTCCAGAGTAGAGGCTCAGTGGGTCAGAAGGCATGGATGGTGTTATTGGCATGTCCCTGTACTAGCTGACAGTGGAGGGTGTCAGAAGTGATTAAAGTTGTAGCACTGAATCTGAAATGACAGGCCCCAGCCAGTTCTCACACTCACCTGTACCAGGTCATTTCATGGAGATATTCAAACACCCTGCTATTCAGTCCTTCCACCTCAAATGCCAGAGCTATTATTCTGTGGAGGGAACCTCAACATCAGACTAGCCAGCCTCTGGGGACTTTATTGTGTAGTTGGATTTGGGGTCCCATTTCAAAGTGCTTTCAGGAAATCAATACTACCCAGAACTGTTGGGTTCTCCCTTGGTTTTTTGTTTTGTTTTGTTTTGTTTTGTTTTGTTCTGTTGTGTGGTATGGGGTTTTAGTTCTTGTTTTGGCTTTTATTTTTAAAGTGTCTCCTTATGTACTTCAGGCTGGCATGAAACTGGCTGAACGGCCCAAGTTGGCCTCAAACTCAGTGATCCTCCTGACTCAGCCTTCTGAGTGTTGGGATTTTAGGCCACAGATATGCCAAAATACCCAGCAAAGGCCTTTTATTTGCCTAAGCTCGTTCTTTCTGTTGAAATGCCCAGGTTTCCATTCATCCTAGGGCTGGAGTATCTGCTGTATTTCCTTCACCCGTACCTGTTTCAAACTGGGGTGAATGCTCCATATTCAGCTATTAGGCAAAGCAAATCCATAGTGGATCACGGTGTCTTATTCTTCTAACAGCCCCTCAGAGTAGATACATGAGGTCACTCCCAAAAGGATTAGATAAGCAAAGTATTATTCGCAAAATCACAGCCAGGGACAGCAGACTCAGGACATAGCCCATATTTACTCCAAGCTCTTCCCATCCTATTGGTGACATGCAGCATGAATATTCTCTTCACATCCTTTGTGACTTAGTCATTTACAATTTTTCTTCTTCTGACAATCCCATGAGACCCCTAGATCTCACTCTCCTGATCACCTGCCTGCCTTCTCCAGCACTGACATGTTTGTTCGGTTTTGTTCTTTCATGAGGCATCAAGCTTAGAACAACCTATGTCATTGAGATATTGCATGACAACCCCAATGTTGTTTCTGGTATGACATATCACATTATTTTCTAAGTCCCCATAGTGGCCAGCATCTTAGCCCCAAAGCACTTTGCCTCACAGCTGAGCAGAAGAATCAGGGTGTTCTTTCTCAGCTGAGATCAGACCTTGCAGCATCTGCTCTGTCCCAACCTAGACCAAGCATGATCCAAAAGATCTAATGGTGATGTCTGTACCCTTGAATATTAAAGCAGTCCTTTCCTCTCCAGGCCTCTTATAGTTGTGAAAATAAGTAGAGTCTGGACATGATGCCATATTAATCCTCACCATCTATTTTCTCTCCTTATACTATGACCCCCCACCCTGACTGAAATGCCCCAGGGTTCCATGTATGGGGAAAGATGCTGCCTTTTCCTTTTTGTTTGAAATCTCTTTTATTCTCCTCTGAAGTTTTACTTATTGGTCAGAGTTATTTCTCCTGATAGGTTAAGCTAAAGCTAGATCACATGTCCAGCCATCCTTCCCACAAGAAAAAGAAGGAAGCCACTTTGTGAGGACTCTAGAAAGCCCAGAAGAAACACAGCCCACTGGCGGGGGTGGGGGTAGAAGTCCAGAGCTTTCCCCGAATGTCTTCTTAGTGCCCAGTGTTATGGACCCGGTTCAGCCCTCCCCCATGCCCCTGAATTTCTTTGACATCACTGGCAAAAGGACTCTTATCCATTTGCATCTCACCTGGTTTGACATATTAGATATTTGGGTAAATTCACTAACCCCCTAAATGTGTAAGAAGCCATGGTAAACATATATCCCACATTCTCAGTGTCCTTCTGACAGTCTTAGAAGTACATGAAGTATGGTGCCATGCCAAGGAAGAAATGGAAGACTGAGATTAATTGAAGCATATCAAGACATGGTCACTAGCTGGGTTTCTCAGAGGTGGATCCAACCTAAAAGAAGATTGATAAAACAAAACCAACCTTGTGAAAAGTTTTGTTTTGTTTTGTTTTTGTCTATGAATCTAGGCATACATAGAAAGTGAATTACCCAAAATTTCCCACCCAGGGTAGGCAGATGTTTATCTGAAAGCCCTTACTTTCAGGCTTTTAGAAGTCAGGGTGACCCTGAGTCTGAGATTCCCCTGCCAAAGAGACTAAGAACACATCCTTAAATTGTGATGCATGTCAACAGGGAAAGAAGATTGGCTTAACCAAATAGACTTTTCTTTTTATGAAGAATGCACAAAATCAGTACATTTGTTGCATTTGTTGTGGGGACTTTGCCCTGTGCACTGTTTTCTACATATGGACATGCCTAACCAGGCTCCCCTCGGATCCCATCCAGAAAACCCAGTTCTGCCCCTTAAGACACTAATTTCACTTTGGAGATAACATAGATCCTGTAAGTGATTAGTCTTTCTGATTTTCTTGGGACCTCAGAAAGCTGAGTCAAATCTGGCTGAAAAAACAAAACAGAACAAACAAACAAACAAAAAAAAAACAAAAACAAAAACAAAACAAAACAAAACAAAAAAAAAAAAAAACGTGTTGTGTGGGCTCCTCCAGCCTTTCAGCCTTTCTTAGAGAAACAGGGGCTCGGGGAGTGTTGCCTCTCATGCACTGGAGAAGAAATTTCATGGGGGCAACAGACATGAGCAGCCATGTCCCACACTTTCTTTCTCTAGACCATACTCAGAACCTGTGTCCTACTCAGGACCAGTGCTACCCACAGCTCTTAGCAGCTGTGGATGCAGCCTAAATGCCAAAGAATTAAGGTTTTTGTGGGAGTGGCTGTCCCCATCTCTCCAGCAGTCTTATTCTGTTCCTGGATGCCTACAGGTGGTCTACTTCATCGC
Source organism: Phodopus roborovskii (assembly GCF_943737965.1). Classification (NCBI taxonomy): domain Eukaryota; kingdom Metazoa; phylum Chordata; class Mammalia; order Rodentia; family Cricetidae; genus Phodopus; species Phodopus roborovskii. Next base: position 202,548 of record NW_026127015.1, on the reverse strand, counting down.
GTTGATGCCCTACTGTGTGCTGATATCTACTTGGTCCGTGGCCTCACAATCCACGGAGCTACCAATGGCCTGAGGTACATGTTCACACCCAAGGTATGGTTTGCAAGGGAAGGGGACTGTCACTTTCTGGGATACCTGGGAGGAAGGGGAAAGAGGGTAAGATCTGTAATCATCAGAGCTGGTGTGAGCCCATGACTGGGCCAAAGACTATAGATATCCTGGAAGTTATGTTCTCTGTAGCCTGTCCTGCAGCCCTCACTACAACTAGTGACTAGTGCCTGTGCCTTCCTTCAGGTCTTCCTGCTCCAGTTCTCACCTAAAGCCCAGTCCAGACTCCCCACTAAGCTAGGGACCATGGACATCTCTCCAGTCATCTCCCTTATCTGATCCCATATTTTCTTAGACCTTTTCCCTCTAGGGAATGCTATGGTCCCGTCCCTAACGTTTTTTTTTTCCAGTCACCCTAGCCATTGTTCTTCAGTGTAGATGTTATTGAATTTAGAGTAGGGCACATTCTTTGCTGGACAAATGGCTGGAATCATATGACTGTATCCTTTCAAAATGGACACTCTTATTGCATAGGCCTTAAGTGTCAGTACTGGAGTAATCTCGAACTTGACTCCACATCCACCTAAATTTCCTGTGTGGTAAGACTGTTGTTGTGGTAGGCTGGTGATTTAGATGTTTTATGTGTTTTAGACTATTAGACCAGGCAATACTCAATTGCACTCTCCATGGGTAGGGTGCCATAGAGGGTATGAGAGGAAGATTGCTGAGTAGTTTACCTGCCAGGAAATACACTGGAGACATTCTGAGACATGGACCTAGAATTCAGCCCCAAGTCATTCTGACTACCTGTGAGTTGGAAGTAATTTCTTCCCCATCTCTGAGCTTTCATCTCCTGGGAGGGAAGAGTTTGGGATTAGAGCTCAGGATTCCTCAGCCCTATCCCTACTGGCCTTCTAGATGAAACAGCTAGCCAACCCCAAGGCCTGGATCAATGCAGCCATGCAGATCTTCTCCTCACTGGGCTTGGGGTTTGGCAGCCTGATTGCCTTTGCCAGCTACAATGACCCCTCCAACAACTGCCAGAAGCATGCCATCATTGTGTCCATCATCAACAGCTCCCACCTCCAGATATGCCAGCATCGTGTCCTTCTCCATCTACGGCTTCAAGGCCACCTTCAACTATGAAAACTGCTTAAACAAGTGAGTCTAAGCTGTCCCTCAGAACCGTGGACCCCAAGTGGGAAGGCAAGGCTCCAAAGCCCTGAGCTGAAAGGGAGACTGGGAAGGACTGGGTTCCCAGAAGTCAAGGAGTAGACTAAAGACACCAGTATTGAGGTCTGCAATGTGAGGGTCAGTTCTGTTTCCTCGACGTGCTAATTGCTGCCTTCTACCAGCACTAGAAACTGAGGGTCCAGAAAGCAAAGGCCGCCTTGCAGGGAATGGGACATTTAAGGTAGGCATTGCACTTAGCAGAAAGGGGCGTTCAGGAAAAAACAAAACCAAAACCAAACAACAACAACAACAAACACACCAGTGTCTTCATCTCATTTGTAAGCAAGGCCTCTCTAGCCGAGTCTACTGTCTTTGGCTTCCCTCAAAACAAATGCTAATATGTCCAGTAGGGAGGTCACTTACATGAGTAGCCATCTCTAAACTAGGACTTAAATTAATGGAAATCAGTATACATGCAAATCATTTAATTCGTACTGTGATATAAAATTAAGCTTAATAATTCTAGGCCAAATGTAGTGGTGCATGCCTTTAATCTCACCAATATGGAGGCAGAGTCAAATGAATCTCTTAAGTTTGAGACTAGCCTGGTCTACACAACAAATTCCAAGACAGCCGAGGTTGCATAGTAAGGCCCTGCCTGAAAATAAGTAAATATGTTTAAGTGATTCTAAACTTATTTCTAAGCGGTTGGTCAATGGCATTAGCCACATTCTTGTGTTGTCACCACCAAAGGGTACGAATCTGGCTATGAAGTATTGAATGCTTCCAACATCCTACCCAATCTCACTGGAGGCCACTTATCCAGATGTGAAGTAGCCTGTTGGGAGGTAGTTTCTGTTCTCATCTCTTCTGCACTGGGCAGGAGGGAAGAGGCTACCCACCTTCCTCCCAGGTTTTAGAGCCAATGGCTTTTTAGTGGTATATGTTAAGATGATAGTCTGCTCTGCAGGGTGATTCTGCTGCTGACAAATTCTTTTGAGCTAGAAGATGGCTTTCTGACAGCCAGCAACCTGGAGGAGGTGAAGGACTACCTGGCATCCACCTACCCAAGCAAGTATAGTAAAGTGTTCCCACACATTAGAAACTGCAGCTTGGAGTCAGAGCTGAACACTGTAAGAGGCCTGGAAAGGGTGGGCACTGCCTCTCTCCACACGGTCCATGAAGACTTGTGGAGAGAGACATGGTCCCCTGCAACAGTGATGAGAGACTGGACTCCTGCTCTCTCCCAGCTGCTACTAGGAATTCTTTTCATTTCCCTGTGTCTTTTTGAAATTTCCAAAACTTGAGAAAGGCAAAGGACAAGGTAACACACTGTCTTACTTAGGGTTACTTAGAGGAGGAGAGGGTTTATTTGGCTGCACTCTCACATTGCTGTTCATCATTGTAGGAAGTAGGGACAGAAATTCGAACAAGGTAGAAAGCTGCAGGCAGGAGCTGATGCAGAGACCATGGATGGGTGCTGCTTACAGTTTGCTCAACCTGTTTTATTTATAGAGCCCAGCACCACCAACAACACAACGGACAGTGTACTCTCCCAGCAACCATTAATTAAAAAAATGCTTTACAGACAGATCTTATGGAAGCATTTCTCAGCTGAGGTTCCCTACTTCCAAGTTGACATAAAACTATCCAGCACTCAAACACCAATATTTCCAATTCTCAAATAAACACTATAAACCTTTTTGTTACATAAAATGTAGATTTTTATACAGGACAAACAAAATTATTTTAAGGACACACAATTAAATGTCCCTGAAATTAATAGAAAGTTTTCCCTACTCATTGTAGACAAAATCCCTTACAGTTTTGTGCCCATGATACATTGTTTTTAAATTTTATTTATTAACATAATATCCATGCATGCCTATGAAGGGCCTGATGATTTGATACAAGTATGACATATATAGCCGCTAGACCAATGCCCCTAGCATTTCCTTCTCCTCATACATGGATAATATATATATATATATATATATACATATATATATATATATATATATTACTCTTCTAGTTATTTTTGTGTATCATGGATTCTTCTAGATTAGAGTTACCTACACTTCTGGGCACAGAAGCAGCGATTTCTGCTTCTAATTCCTGTGTTTTTGTGACTCTTGTCTAACCTCTGTCTTCACTCGCTGCCTTTCCATCTTCTTGGAGGTTCATTTATCACTTTCTACAAATGAGTGCAAAAATGCATTATTTGTCTATGATTTGTTTTATTTACCATGATGCCTGCACTTGTCTCTACCTTTACACTTGACAAGATTTCATTCTTTTTATGGCTAAGTATTATTCCTTTGTGGATACATACCACGTGATTTGTATATGTTCACTCTTCCATGGATGGTTTTATATCCTAGAGTTTTTTTAAAGGAATATCACAGTAAACATGAGAGTGCTGCTATATCCTTGACACATGGCTGTTAAGATCCCTTTGCAATAATATCTAATTGTGGTTTTTATTTGTATTCCCTTGAAGATTAATGATGCTGACTTTTTGTTCATATATTTGCTGGCTATTTGTGTCTTAAATTTTTAGATGTTTTTATTTTATTTGACACATATGAGTATTTTGCTTGCATGTGTATGTGTATGCCAAATGTATGTCTGGTGCTCGCAGGGGTAAGAAGAGGGCTATGACAGTGGTTATGAGTTGCCACGTGGGTGCTGGAAACTGAACCCAGGTCTTCTGCAGGAGCAGCAGGCGCTCTTAACCAGTGAGCCAGCCCTGACGTCCCCTCATTTCTTTTTAAAGAAATGTCTATGTAGCCCATTTCTTTGCCCATTTTTTAAGGTGGACTCTTTGCTCTCCAGTTGTTTCAGCTCTAAATAAATAGAATTAAGGGAATGAGAGGTATTGGCAATAAAAGAGTCAAAATGCTAATGAAAGATGTCAAGATGACTCCAGGAAAGGAAAGATACTCTATGGAGCAGATGTCCTAGTTAATTTTCTGTTCCTGTGAAGAGACACTATGTATTATGTACTCTGTACTCTGTACTATGTACTATGTTCTATGCTTATCAAAAAAGCATTTAATTGAGGCTTTGCTTACAGTTGCTTTGAGTCTATGATCGTGGAAGGAAGCATGGCAGCAGGCTAGCAGGAAGAATGCCTGCTTATATCTAATCCACAGGCAAGAGGCAGAGGGAGGGGAAGGGTGAATGGGGAAGGAGTAAGAGGTAGGACATTGTAGAAGAAAGAGAGGATTGGGTTCAGCCTGGGCTCCCTCAATGGCATACACACTCCCTTCAACAAGGCCATCTCTCCTAACCTTCTAAAATAGTTCTACCCACTGTGAACCAAGGGCTCAAATATATGAGCCTGTGGGCACCATTCTCATTCAAACCATCACAGAGTTCTTATTATTATTGTTGTTGTTGTTATTATTATTGTTGTTTTTGTTATTATTACTGTTGTTATTATTATTATTATTAATGTGTTCATACTACCCAAGACAGTTCACAGATTCAGCTCAATCCTTACCAATAATAATGTTCATAGAATCAGAAAAAAAATCTTAAAATCTACATGACACTATTGAGTAAAAGAACGAAACTGAAGTCATATCAATACCTGATTTTAAGGCTGTCTACAAAGTGTCTGGTATTGGCTTGAGAAAAGACAAGGAGACAAGTACAACATAGTAGAGTACCTGGAAATCCACATATTTCTATCAAAGACACCAAGAGAATACATTGGAAAGCCATCATATCAATTACTGATGCTAGATCCACATCTCACATGCTGTACAAAAGTCCAAAAGTATGAAAAGTCTAAGGGGAAACAGGGGGAAACACTTGAAGACATAGGTTTGTGTGTACCTATGTTTTGGGATAAGACCCCAAAACTTGCAACAGAGTAAAAACCAGTGGGATTACATCAAAGAAAGATCTTTCTGTGCAATAAAAGAAATAGTCAATAGCATGAAGAAAATATTTAGGAACTCACACACACATTCACAGAGTAAGGGGGAGACTTAAATAAATAATATTGTTTTGTTAGCAGTTGTACTAAGTAATGACATTTTTAAAATAGTAAATACATAAAAAACAAATTTAATTATGGCATTTTAATACATAAGTTTCATTGCTCCTTATTCTTATTCACCTTCTCTCTATCCTCCCTCTTTACCCCTTCTTTCTGGTATAATTTAGAGGGAAAGTATATGTTGGAGGTGTAAGAATAGAGGAATTACTATAAAAATACAAAAAGAAGTCATAAAAAGCTGCTCAAGTAAGATGATTGTGGTTGATACATTGTTTATGAACTAATGAAGCAATGAAGATCAGAGAAGCAAAGCATCCAGGCTACCAGAGAGCTCTGTCCTGTACCAGGGCTGGAGAGATATTATTCATAGCAAGCTGGAGACTAATTGCCAAGAGTAAATACTTAATGCCCTGCTCCTATCTTATATATTAGTGCTGGGGATTAAAGCTGTGAGCTCTGTTTCTCTTTTAGACTGATTCACTTCTGGTGTAGCCCTGAATGGCCTTGTAAATCCAACATTAAGTATTTTTGAATTTTATATTTTCTTACTCTCTGTTGTTGACTGTGGCCTTCTCTTGTGGCTCACCTTTTAGTTGTAACAGGATTTGCTTTAAACTCTGTAGGGATATGGAAGAGTGTTATCTCTCCCTCCATCTTTGTTCCTGGGGATTGGGTTTTGATTTAGGAACATGCTTTCTCTCATTCACCTAAGTCTGTCAGATAATTTCCTTTGTGAATGTCTTTGCATATCTTCTGTTACATTGCTATTGTAAATAGTGTCTTTCTCCTTATTTCTACCATTGTTTATGTTGGTGGCAGAAGAAACAAACATTTTTGTATGTTAGTCTTGTACCTTGAAATCTTGATGCATTTCCTAATGAATTCTCACAACTACAGATTGCTCATATTTTCTCTATAAACTATCCTATAACCTGTGGATATAATTTAGCACATTTCTTTTCAGTGTCTGTATTTCAACCCTTTTTTATTGTGGTTTCACTATTATTATTGATTTTATTGGAGTCTCAGGCACAATTGTTTTCCTGTACTTTGAACACAGTGAAATTCCAAGTTTTAGGTGAACACTCTGACTAGTTCTTAGATTTACTATAAAGACTTTTTCAGACTGCTTTTAGAGAATACTTTCAAGGCCAGGATAAAGGTTCCATGGCCTTTGCTTATTGGTTAGGTTAGGGAGTAGTTGGTTGTTTTTTTGTTTGTTTGTTTGTTTTGTTTTGATTTTCTCTTTTTTTTTTTTTTTAATTTTATTTAATTTTATATAATAGTCCCATTAAATGAAAACAAACATTTATATACAATATTTGGGAATTTGGGTGTCGTTCTTTCCAAACTACTTCCTGCTGATAAGGGGCGCTGTCTTGGGGGATTCGAAGAAGATTCAGATATCCTGGCTGTAGTTTGTAGGGATGTTTTGTCTAGCTGTTTGGAATGTAGGATCAGCTTGTATTCTGTTTCAGGCAGTCTGGCATGATCAAACCACATTAGTCTGGAAGGAGTCCACATCTTTTCATTTTCTGTGGAAACAAAAATAGAAATCCTTTTCCCCAGTAACTTGTCCTTCAACTTAAATTTTGGAGTCAAAGCACTTTTTTTTTTTTTTTTCTTTTAATATATTATTTTACATGTCGATCCCAGTTCCCTCTCCTTCCCTCCCTCCTCCCTCCCTCGCTCACTCCCCTGAGCCCTCCCTCCTTCCTTCCCTCCCTTTTTACCCTCTCTGCCCTCTCACATGCACTCTAAACACCCTCCCCTCCCATCCCCCCACCCCAATTCCATATGTAGGGGAGTGCCATCCAGTTGGGGTCATGTAGATCTGACAGGTTCTGTGAAGTAGGGACTAGGGCTTCTCTCCTGTCTCTAGATTAAGGCAGTTATCCCTCCATGGGGGATATGTTTGCAAAGTTCTTTTGTGAACCAGGGACACATCCTGGCTCCGCTGTCTGGGGTCTCTTAGACTGCTCAGTCCTTCTGGCTGAGACCCATAATCAGGGGGGCCTGAGTCAGTCCCATGCTGGCTTCCCAGCTATCAGTCTAGTGGCCCTTAGCTCCTCCTTGTTCAGTTAAGCTGTCTCTATGAGTTTCTGCTGCATGGTCTTGTCCTCTCCATCTGCATGTAGGTTCTAGTTCGACTCAGTGTTTATGTATGAGTGTTTGATCCTTTTTTCAACAGGCATTAGTTGAGGGCTCCATGGAGAAGTTAGTTGTTGATCTCACTCTCTGGGAAGGGCATTTATGATAGTCTTTCCACATAAGCTCAACTTGTTAGTTGAGAGCAATCTTATTGTTCTCTCGACCTTTCTTTGTGTTCAATTTTATCTTCAAACCAATATTGGCTCCCTCTTTTATCTTCTCTCTCTCTGTCTCTGTCTCTCTCTCTCTCTCTCTCTCTTTCCTATATTCTATTCCTAACCAGGCTCAATCTTCCTGGTCGCACATGTTTTCCTTTCCTCCCCCTCATTTTCTCCTACTTCTCTCTCCATTCGCTGTCCTCCCCCACTTCACCTGAGCTCTGGGGGACTTGCCCCTTCCCAGTTCTGTAAGGGACTTTATATGAATCTCTTAGAATACACCTTGTATCCTAGTTCGTCTGGTGATGTGAATTATAGGCTGGTGATCATTTGATATATATCTAAAATCCATATATGAGTGAGTACATACTGTGTTCCTCTTTTTGTGACTGGGTTACCTCATTCAGGATGGTTTCTTCAAGTGCCATCCACTTGCCTGCGAATTTCAAGATACCATTATTTTTTTCTGCAGAGTAGTATTCCATTGTGTAGATTTGCCACATCTTCATTAACCATTCTTCAATTGAGGGGCATCTAGGTTGCTTCCAGGTTCTTGCTATTACAAATAATGCTGCTATGAACATAGTTGAACAGATGTCTTTGTTGCATGGATGTGAATCCTTTGGGTATATGCCTAAGAGGGGGATTGCCAGGTCCTGTGGTAAACTAATTCCCATTTTCCTGAGGAACTGCCATACTGATCTCCAAAATGGCTGTATGAGTTTGCACTCCCACCAGCAGTGGAGGAGTGTTCCACTTTCTCCACATCCTCTCTAACATAAGTCATCACTGGTGTTTCTAATTTTAGCCATTCTGGCAGGGGTAAGATGGTATCTCAAAGTTGTTTTGATTTGCATTTCCCTGATAGATAAGGATGTGGAGCATTTTCTTAAGTGTCTTTCAGCCTTTTTGATTTCCTCCATTGAGATTTCTTTCTTCAGTTCTGTACCCCATTTTTTAATAGGGTTATTTGGTGTTTTGTTGACTAGTTTCTTGAGTTCTTTGTATATTTTGGAGATCAGCCCTTTGTCAGATATAGGATTAGTGAAAATCTTTTCCCAGTCTGTGGGCTGCCATTTGTTCTTGTCAACTGTGTCCTTTGCCTTACAGAAGCTTCTAAGTTTGAAGAGGTCCCATTTATTAATTATTTCTTTCAGTGTCTTTGCCCCTGGAGTTATGTTCAAGAAGTGGTCTCCTATACCAATTTGTTCAAGGGTACCTCCTACTTTCTCTTCTAAGAGGTTCAATGTGGCTGGATAGATGTTGGGGTCTTTGATCCATTTGGACTTGAGTTTTGTGCATAGCAACAGACATGGGTCTATCTGCAGTCTTCTACACACCCTCATCCAATTTTGCCAGCACCATTTGTTGAAGATGCTGTCCTCGCCCCATTGTATAATTTTAGCTGTTTTGTCGAAAATCAGGTGTTCATAGGTGCGTGGATTAATATCAGGATTTTCAATTCGATTCCATTGGTCTACCTGTCTATTTTTATGCCAATACCAGGCTGTTTTCAGAACTATAGCTCTGTAGTAGAGTTTAAAGTCAGGAATGGTGATGCCTTCTGAAGTTCTTTTATTGTATAGAGTTGTTTTGGCTATCCTGGGTCTTTTGTTTTACCATATAAAGTTGATTATTATCGGTGAAGAATTGTGGTGGGATTTTAATGGGGATTGTATTGAATCTGTAGATTGCTTTTGGTAAGATTGCCATTTTTACTATGTTAATCCTACCTAAGCAAGAGCATGGGAGATCTTTCCATTATTTTTTTTTGTTTTTTTTTTTTTTTTTTTTTTTTTTTTTTTTTTTGTCTTTTGTTTTCTGGGGTGTACCATTGTCCACGGAGAGATACAACACTTTCCTCTTTTTGCTTGTTGTTCTAGTTAGAGTTATAATTGCTATGAAGAAAGGCCATGACCCAAAGCAAGTTGGGGAGGAAAGGGTTTATTTGTCTTACACCTCCATCAGGACCTCAAGGTAGATTCCTGTAGATAAGAACTGATGTAGAGGCCACGAGGTGTGCTGCTTACTGGCTGCTCCCCTCCCCATCACTAATTAAGAAAATGCCCTGCAACTTATGGAAGCATCTTCTCAGTTGTGGTCCCCTCTGTTCAGATAACTGTAGTTTGTGTTAAGTTGACATAAAACTAACCAGCAACGTTGTAGAGCTCTGGGCCCTGCCTACAGGATCTATAGCCTGACCCTCCATTCCTGCACAACTCAGACACCAAGACGCTGACACCCAGGCTTCGAGATCTAGATCCCACTTGGGCAACTATGGCACCTGTTCTAAGCTTTGGCATCCATTCAGTTGCCTTCTTTTGGTTCTGACACTTAGTTTTTCCTTGCTTGTTTTTGAGATTGGCTTTATGTCCAAGATGTTATAATTACTGATTTTATTTTATTTTATGTTTTTAGAATTACTTTCTTTCCCCTGCTCCTGCCATTCTCTCTCTCTTATTTCCTTTCCTTTCTAATATATATTCTCTACTGTTTGAAATTTGGACTTTCATATCTCCTTCCTGAAATCTCTTAATTAATATTTAACTTAACACAGCTTAATGTTAGAGAGTATTCATGAGTTCCCTTTCAAAAAGTGAAAGAATTTTAGATCACTTTCTCCTGTCTTTCCTGTCTTTGCATTTTTAAAGACAGAAGAATGATATAGAAATCCTGATCTTCCCACCTCTGCCCCCTGAGTGCTGGGATGAATGGTGTGTGCCAGACCTGGTTCTCCTCTTCCATTTTAAACATTATTGTCATGTAGTTCTGGCCCTTTGAGCCTATAACTTTCTAAATACCGCAAACTTAGGATGCATAAGGCAGTGAGATCTGTCCCTGGGCTCAGGGATGGACACACACACACACACACACACAAATACACACACACACACACACACACACACACACACAATTTTATTTGTAAATACTCTTTCTTGCATTCCAGCTATCTTTGGGAGAGAGGAGCTAGATTTAAAATACCTTCCTGTGGGGCTAAATAGATGGTTCATCAGTTAGAAAAGCTTGGTGTTCTTCCAGAAGACCGGAATTTACTCCCCAACACTCACATCAAGTAGTTCAAAGTCACCCCCCAAAGCATCCGATGTTTCCTTCTGGCCTTGTGGGCACCTGCACACACATGGTACACAAACACACATGTACATGTACATATGCATATAACTAAATAAATCTTCTTTAAAATATTGTCCTATAAGGCAAGTTTTTTTTGTTTATCGGGGGGGGGGGGGGAGAAGGATGTGTTTTCAAGACAGAGTTTCTCTGTGTAACAGCTCTGGCTGTCCTAAAACTTATTTTGTAGACCAGGCTAGTTTCGAACTCACAGAGATCTGCCTGCCTCTGCCTTCTGAGTTCTGGGATTAAAGGTGTGAGCCATCATGCCTGGACAGGGCAAGATTTAGGGACTGTAAACTTTGTTAGATTTTGCTTCCACATAAACATTTGGCCCCATTTGTTTTCTGTCATTCTTTTTTCCTTATTTTTGTTTGTTTGTTTGTTTGTTTGCATCTTTTTGAGGCAGGGTTTTTCGGTGTATCCGAGACTCTTCTGAAACTCCCTCTGTAGACCAGGCTGGCCTCAAACTCAGAGATCTGCCTGCCTCTACCTCCTGATTGCTGGGATTAAAGGCGTGTTCTATCACTGCCTGGCAATGTATAAGAGTCTTTTTAAACATTGTTTTATGTATATTTTGTCTACATGAACCATGTGCATTCCCAGTGCCCATAGAAGTCAGAAAATGCTGTCAGATCTCTGGAACCAGAGTTAGCCACACTGTAAGCCACTGTGGGTACTAGGAATTGAACCCAGGTCCTTCGGCACAGAAGCATATGAACGCTCTTAAACACCAAGACACTTTTTCAGCCCCTGGCCCCTTTTCTTAAAGAACTTGTGCCAAGAGTAGTTTTTTTTTTTTTATTTATTTTTTTGTTAACAGTTATTTTCTCCCAATACTTGGATAACATTTGCCTTATAATTCTGGTTTCAATCGTTGCTGCTGAATTTTTCTTTTATTTTGATTTAAATTAATTATGTGTGTGTGTGTGTGTGTGTGTGTGTGTGTGTGTGTGTGTGGCGCGTGCATGTGTGGAGGTCAAAGGACAACTTTGTGGATTCAATTCTCTCCTACCTTTACATGGGTTCTAGAGATTGAACATAAGTTCAGGCCTGCATTACAAACAAATCTACTGGCTGAACTGTCTTGTCTGCCCTTCTTTTATTTTTATAAGTGAGCAGTCCTTTCTCTGACTTCCCTAAATATGTCCCTTTGTCTTTGGCATCTTTAGTGAATTTAGTATGGGTGGGTTTTTATTACCTCATCCAGGCCTGAACCTAAACACTATTAAACCTGCTGGATTTATGAATCCATGATTTCTTCTCAGTTTTGGCAAGTTCATACATACTATGTCTTAATTGTCACCTGTGTTTATGTCTTTTCTCCTTGAAGATCTTCATTTAGATTTATGTTAATCTTCTCCCTCCTATTCCACAGGTTTTATACCTCTTTGATTACATATTACACTCTCCATGTCATCATTTCATTGGGTTTCCTTCTATGTTGTTAAAAGGGAATCTGAGGTGGTTTAATGAGAATGTCCCCATAAACTCACATGTTTAAATACTTGTTCCCTAGCTGGTAGAACTGTTTAGGAAGGATTAAGAGGCGTGGCCTTGTTGGAAGAGGTGTGTCTGCCTGCCTGCCTGCCTGCCTGCTGCCTGCCTGCCTGCTGCTTGCTGTATCCCTGCATGCCTGCCTGCCTGCCTGCCCCATGCCTGCCTACCTGCCTGCCTGAGGCCTGCCTGCCTGCTGCCTGCTGCTATGCTTTCCTCATGATGATCATGGATTCTAACCTTCTGCAGCCATGAGCCCCAAATTAAACACTTTCTTTTTCATAAGTTGCCTTGGTCATAGTGTTTTCTCGTGACAACAGGAAAGTGAGGAAGACAAAAGTTGGTACTACGGGGTGGGGTATTGCTGTGACAGGAAGCTGGCCATGCTGCTTTTGGAAGGAATATGGAAAACCTGGGGAAATTGGATTAGGAAAGCTGATGACTGCTATAAGCAGGGTTGAATGGACATCCTAGTCAGAGCTTGGAGAAAACAGTGCTAAGATCATTGAGGGTTATGGATGCTCAGCTCAAGAAACTTCAGAGGGCAACAGTATTAGTGACAGTGTTAGGAACCATTCTTGTGGTGCTTGGGGAAAAAATGAGGATGCTTTCTGCCTGAGGGCAAATTGAAATAGTTGGACTAATTTTATAGGCAGAGGAGATTTCAAAACAGCCAATTATTAACTCTATTGCATGGTTTTTAGTAATCACTTTCATGTGTAGCTACCATAAAAATAATAAGCAGGGCAAAAAGAAACACAAAATGTACAGTTTGAGGAGGGGAAAGAGCACTAATATAAGGAGATACCTGGTGTGAAACAGAATAAAGGGAGTGTTGTCTTTGGGTGAAGACCCCTCCAGCTCAACCTAAAACTTGTAAAAAGGAAATGCCTTTTGTATTTCTAAAAAGCTGCAATGGGGGAAAATGTTATGCAAATATAATTCAAGAAGGGGAACAGGCTCCAACTCAAATGACTGAACATGGCTTCATTGGCCAGGTCGTTCTGGCTTTAGATCCCTGAATGATACATGAGTAAAGGAGTTGTAGAATCTTCCTCCACAGTTAAGAAAAGCTTCTGAAGCGAGGTGTTTGGCATGGGAATCCCTTCAAGGAAACCAGAGAAGCTATATGTGAATTTATGAAAATGAAGCCTGGATTGGGTTGGAGACCTCAAGATGTTGGAGATGTCAAAATCATAGGAAATACTTACCAAGAAGCTTGGGACCAAATCAAGAGAGAAAGTCACATGTTGTAGCCAGCAGAACTTGAAGGGAAGAGCCATCTAAGCCCATTGGCAGCAGATTAGAGCTTTAAGATTTGGGGTTTGCCCTCCTGAATTTCCATTTGCCTATTAGCAACAGATTAGAGATACAGGATTTGAAGTTTGCCCCGCTGGATTTCTGTCATGCCTTGGTCCAGTATTTTCTAACTATATTCTCATTCCTCCCTTTTGAAATGGTAATGTATATTCTATGCTGTTTTACATTTAAGTATATAATTTACTTTTTGATTTTACAAGGAGTTATAATTAAAAGTTGCCGTAGTTCTCAGAAGAAATTTAAAAGTGTTAACACTGATGGGACTATTAGAGTTGGACAAAAGTCATTTCACATTATGATCTGGCCACAAGCCTATGGCAGCCAAGGTGTGGGGTGTGATGGTTTGAATGAGAATGGCCCCCATATGCGCATATGTTTGAATACTTGGCCCCAGTTGGTAGAGTTTCTTGGGAAGGATTAAGAAGTGTGGCCTCATTGGAGGAGTACTGATACTGGCAGTGGGCCTGAGGTTTCAGAAGCCCAGGACATTCCCAAATAGCTCCCTCTGCCTCCTGTTTGCAGAAAGGGATATAAGCGCTCATGGGCAAACACCATGTCTGCCTGCCAGCTGCCATGTTCTCCCCATGATGGCCATGGACTCCAACCTTCTGTAACCATGCACCCCAAATTAAACACTTTATTTTCTGTGGCCTTGGTCATGGCATTTTGTCACAACAACAGAAAATAAGTAAGACAGAATCACTTTCATAGATCTTAATTGGCTTGATTCTGTAGTTAGAAAACATACTGGGCAAAATGAAATTCAGAATGTTCTACCCTCACATGTGCAGGATATCAAAAGAAAAGAAAATTATATATAGAAAGTGGAAATGAGGGGGCTGGAGAGATGGCTCAGTGGTTCAGAAAACTATCTGTTTTTCCAGAGGACATGGGTTCAATTCTCAGCACCCTGTAACTCAAGCTCCAAAGGATCTCTCTCTCTCTCTCTCTCTCTCTCTCTCTCTCTCTCTCTCTCTCTCACACACACACACACACACACACACACACACATAGACAGACATGCATGTGAGCAAAACACCAATGCATATAAAATAAAATTTTAAAAAGAAAATGAAAAGAAGTATACAGAGTTTTCGTTGGGTAAAACTTATATTTGCTTTCTTTGAACCTTGTTTTAAGCAGTTGACTACCTGGCTCTTAGAGGCTGGCTGATGTGATTAGGTTAAGTTTCACAGTGTACAAAGTCACCATTAGTCCAATTTAAGTGCATCTTTAGGTCAAACTACATTCGATTGAACAGAATTACCCTGAGAAATAACTCCCTGTCCACTAATTTTCTCTTCAGCCATATCTAATCCAATATTAACATTACAGTGACCTTTTAAACCAATAATAATATTAATCATTGAAAAGACTATTTTTTTAAGTCATTGATTCCAATTGTCTACGATTTGTGGTGCTTTCTGTGGTAGTCATGGGCAGGAAAGTGAGATCAGAGTACCCCAGTAGGGTGTATTTTAACACTGACATTGTTAAGAATTGATGGCTCCTGATAATAATAGTGAAATAATTGTTGTGTGATATCTAATATTCACTTAAAAATTACAGTGTCATGTTATCCTTATCTGCTCCTGACACCTACTATTCCCACTGTGCTTACACCATTGAGCTTATTTACATTTTTGTATCAGTCAATACAAAATTGTGTTTCTATAACCAAATACCTAACACGGTCATGAGTGAGGCATTTATTTTATTTCTGGAGTGAGAGGTACAATCTATCATGGTGGAGAAGGATTGTACAATTCATGACAATAGACTCATGAGCCTAAGACTCTAACAATTGATGGACAAGGAAGCAAAGAACAGACAGGAAGTGACATCAGTGACATCGGGCTATAAAATCTCAAGACACTTACCCAATGATCTAATTTCTCCAGTGAGAGCTCAGCTCTGAAAGTTATATGTGATGATATATTATTTATGATTCATCAAATCTTGCCTGAGGATTCAGAAAGCAAAGCCAGCAACAAACTATAGAGGCCAGGCAATGGTGATACATACCTTTAATCCTAGAAACGATACTAGCTAGCCAGGCAGTGGTGGCACACACCTTTGGGTAGATTTCTGTGAGTTCGAGACCTCCCAGGGATACACTAGAGTGAATCAGTCTAAAAGATTAACAGAGCTCAGGCCTTTAATCCCAGCTCTAGAGAGGCATATAAAAGACAGGAACCCAATGTCTCAGGGTGCATTGTGAGATTTAATCTCTAGCCACCCTGAGGAGAGGTAGCAGTCTGAGGTTTGCTGGAGAACTTGCAGAGACAGGATCACCCCCTTTTAGACTGAGGTAGATGTAAGTGCTAGTGGCTCGGCTGCTTTGCTTCTCAAACCTTCGGCTTGGAGCTTGAACCCCAATATCTGTCTCTGGGTTTTTATTTTTGGTGTTACAGTTACACACCTCTAAGAGTGCAGCAAGACAGGGAGGATAGACATTCCACATTTGAACTATGGTGTTTCATTCTTGTCCCCTCTGACTCACATGTGTATCTGGTGTCTTTTAATCATCAGCAGGCTGTCCAGGGCACGGGCCTGGCCTTCATTGTCTACACTGAGGCCATTAAAAACATGGAAGTGTCCCGGCTCTGGTCAGTTCTCTACATCTTCATGCTGCTGATGCTGGGTTTGGGGAGCATGCTTGGAAACACAGCAGCCATACTCACCCCTCTGACGGACAGCAAGGTCATCTCGTGCTACCTGCCCAAGGAGGCCATTTCATTCAGGACACCAGAAGGTGGAGGCAGGGCATGGGTGGGTGACAAAATGCAAGACAATCAGTGGAAGGGTCTAATTAGGGGCCGTGTGATTCTAAGACAACTCCAGAAGGGCTGCATGGGTGTAGCTGTGCTCCTGCTAGGGTAATACTCAGTTCCACTTGGGTAAGTTGTTCTAGGAGCTGTATGTACATGTAATGTGTACCACAGAGACCCATTTTTAATTTCAACATCTTGCCACCCAGCCAGGATCATAAGAACACTCCTGTGCCTCCGATGGCTCTATATTCAGGATAGATAATGTCATGTCTGATCACATGTCCTAGCTATCATGTGGGAAGCATCCTCTTCCCTGTTCCTCGAAGCCTGATAGCACCTGGTATTTTTTTTTCTGAATTTGGGTCTCTGTGGTCCACAGTACAAAGGCAAGTAGCTCCCAATCCAGCACTTAATCCTCTCCTGAGGGAACCTCCCACTGGCTGACATTGTATGGTATGGCAGTGGGAAGGGCTACTAAGAATTCAGAGGCACCATGGAAAGCCTTTGGAAGTCAGAAGAAAACCTGGAAATAGTCAAATATTGACTCTGCCATGTTGTGCTACAGGGAGTTATCTGACAACACTGAGCCCTGGAACCCCGGTATAAAAGGGATCTCTGACTACTACCTTGGAGGCTTAATCTGGTCTGGTATATGACCAGAGCCTGGCAAGTGAGAACACCTACATAAATGTAAATTGCAGTTTCCTCCCAAACCAATCCTTATCTAGGGCCCCACACCACATTTAAGTCCACTTCTCACAGTCTCAGGGGCTATGTTTTTGGTATCTTCAGCATTCCCAGACTTTCAACCATTATGATATCCCCCGAAGAGCAACACCCTGACTTTTGTTGTTGTTTTCCTGCTCTGAAATACCTTACAAAGCAGCTCCTATAGCTGATGTGGGAACTCACCCTCCAAAGCACACCTAGGGATCGATGGCTCTTGTTGACATCCAATGTGGGATGAGTCAGGGAGTCTCAGAGAGATGAGCAATGATCTTGTGTTCCAGGTCTGGTGTGCCTCATCAACTGTGCCATCGGCACAAGTTCACCATGGAGGCTGGGAACTACTGGTTTGACATCTTCAATGACTATGCAGCAACACTGTCTCTGCTGCTCATCGTGCTGGTGGAGACCATAGCTGTGTGCTACGTGTATGGGCTAAAGAGGTAAGGAGACCCCAGATCCTGCCTGCTACAGGAGGCAGAGAAGCTGCAGGTCCACATCCATAGGAAAATCACCTTTCCTCTGTGCGCATGCCTGTTTTAGATAGCAGAACTGGCAGTCTGTTCTCTGCCCTCAAATCTCTGCTATCTCTTGCTTCCTCAGTTTACTTGTATCTTTCTTTCCTTTTCCATTTTCTTTTTTCCCCATTTTGTATCATCAGATGGATTTTAGGCTCAAAGAGTGGGTGTACCCTGTGATAATACATCAGATTCTATTCCTGAACACTTAAGTGTCTGTCCCCCTACTCTCAACCTAGGCATAGTGACTGCCTTTCTGCACTTGTCATGCCTTCCTAGGGTCAGTCACAGACAGGGTCTCAAAAACCATGTACCCTCAAAGGTGAAAAGAGGAACATTGTCCTATATCATTATTCTATTCTTTTTTCAGTGTGCCCATCATCTCTGCTATTCTAGACACCCCGGAGCATTGAAAATTTTCAGGGTCCATGCTACTGGCTTCAAGGAGCCTTTGTCAGAAAATCTTGGGAGTGAGCCTGGTGCACTTAGGTGAAGCCAATGTGCAATCAAATCTGAGAGCATGGTCAGAACCTATTGAAGGAGAGGGGAAAGTACGAGTTGTGTTTAGACATACTTACATCCAGAGCAACTTGTACAAATATAAATGCTCTGTTGAACATCTCTAGTTATGAGGGGGAGTCACCAAAACAGAACAGTTGTGCTCTTGGAAATCAGAAAGGTGAAGTAATGCTATCAGGAAATGCAAATGTGCCTCTGTTTACCGATCTAAAGGTAGTTGAACCTGGGAGAATGGAGCCTAAAAAGGGGGAATAAAGTCTCACACAACAGCCAACTTTATTAAGAACATCAGGAAATATCCACTTTGAGTGTTAAGAAAGATCATGTGAGTAAAGCTCTCATGAGTTCAAGCTGAGTATAATCACAATGACAGGCTGCACATGGGAAAAAAAAAAAAAAAAACAAGAATTTCTATAGAGGTATAAATAAGTAATAATAGCCAGTTGGCAAGAATAATCTGAAGCAAACTATATGATACACCTGGGAGAGGTGTAGAAGAATAATCCTCCAAGAGCAATTCAGAGTTTTGGAGAAACTGAGGTCACGAGACTTTTATTTTCTTGGAAGTTTTCTCACAGGTACTCAGAATTGTTTTTTCTTCTTGAGAATGTTTCTTCCCTTTTCCATTTTTTCCTTTTTTAATTTTATGTGAGTTGGTGTTTTGTCATGGGTGTCAGGTCCCCTGGAGCTGAAATTACAGATGGTTGTGAGCTGCCTTGTGGGTGCTGGGAATTGAACCCAAGTCCTCTGGAAGAGCAGCCAGTGCTCTTGACCACTGAGCCTTCTGTCTAGCCCCAGCACTCCGAATTCTCACAGGAATGCATTCTTGGATTGTGTTAGGATACTCTTCCATCCACATTGTGGTTACAACCTGCTAAACCCACTTTAGATTAAAGAGCACCCTAAATTAAAAATGCATTTGTTATACCTGCCTTCCTATCCATCACACTCAGAGCTGTCAAATGATCATCCCAGAGGCCATGTGATTGACGGGGTTACCAACATCTCCACAGAATACCCTGCTTCAGATTGCTTGCCCACAAAATGTTGGGTCTCAAACTATAGCTTCTACAGAATTCATTTCCCTTTCACACATTGTAGAGTGAGAAGACACTAAACTGAACAGGTCAGCCAAGGAGCTCTCCACATACAGTCAAATGCCAGTTTCTCCATGGGGACATAGCTTTGCTTTATTTTGTTACTGTGAAAAGAGAAAGATCACTGTAGAATGATAAAAGATCAATTATAATGTTTAAAAGCTTACTCATATAACAGCTGTAGAATATACATTCTTATCAGCACACTGAAATTCCCCCAAATCAAATCTCAAATAATGTAGTCGTAATTAGAAGTCAACATGAATCATGAAGGTGGGATGCACCTGTAACCTACCAACTTGAGAGGCTGAAGCAGGGAGACTAAAGACCCGACCTAAACAATCAACCTAGCTAAATCCCATCTCCAAAGGGGAGGCTGGAGCAATGGCTCAACAGCTAAAAGCTCTGGCTGTTCTTGTAGAGACCATGGGTCCAGTCTCCAGCACCCAGTTGATGGTTCATAGCCATCCAGAACCCCAGTTCCAAGTAGGTATTATGTATATACATTATATATATATATATACATATATATATATATGTGTGTGTGTGTGTGTGTGTGTGTACATATACATATGTATATGTAGAATATGCAAATAAAATAAAAACATATCTTTCTTTTTTTTAAAGGACAAGAATTGCAACACAAACAAAAGCAACAAACAAACAAAAAACAAACAAACAAAAACTCTCAAGGTCTTGCCAACAGTGCTAAGGAGATTGGACTCTCTCATACAGGGAAACTAGAAACTCTTATGATTAATTAACAGTGGACTCACCAGGATGAGCAAATAATTGAAAATTGTATAACCTTAGTTTGCAGGGTAAGACTATAGAACCCTGCGTAGAGCTATCCTTGCTTTCTCTCCTTCCTCAGGAATTCTGGCGACTCAGCTTGATCATGTTCTGTATCGTGTTTCTGATAGGCACAGTGAAGTTCCTACCCACAGGCAGTCATCCATTAGCCTGAATTGCATCCTGGGAACACTCAGGTGGGGCTAAGCCTGACTGAGTCACCTGCACTGGGAATCTGGACACCCCAGAGAACTGAGATTCATCCCTTTTGTTGAGATGATTTTTAAATACAGTTGTGACCGAGGTCTGAGTGAAGTGTAAATTTTAAAACAGACAGGACGCTCAAAATTCATGATTTATGATTGCTTGTCAGTTGTGCTCCTGAGGCTACATGTGTCACTGTACGTGCAAGGTGGGAGGGAACCCAAAACAATAGTGTCCCGTTGCACTTATTGGTAGCTCAGGATGTGCCATCGTGGGAGCGTTTATACTATAGAAATTTACAAGCACATAGATCGGAGTTTTTCTGCAGTTTCCAGTTCAACATCAGCAGACACAATGGTGGGAGATGTTATTCTATATATGTTTCTCATACTGGTTAATAAATAAAGCACTGTTGGCCAATAGAAAAGGAAGATAGGAGGGACTAGGAGACAAGGAGGAAGAGGAAATAGTAAGGAGGAGTCAAGATGGAGAGTCTGGAGAAAGCAGTATGCCTACCAGCTCCCTGGTAAGAGAAATACATAGATCAGTAGAAATGGGTTAATAATTAAGACAGAGCTAGCCGATTAGAAACTAGCACCTGGCCAACAGCATAATATCAAATATGGAGTCTTGGTGTTTTCATTGGGGCTGGTGCGGCGGCGGGACAAGGCAGGACAAGACCAAGCGGCGGGCAGAAAAACCGTACTCCTTACACACAATCGTATCTTCATGAGATATTTTGCAGTAACCCTTAATAGTGGAAGTCTGAGGAGCCCAGAAATCCTAGAATTTGAGACTCATGACAGAGAAAAAGAATGTGGCCAAAGGTCAATGGGAGGGTGTGAACTGGCTACCACTGAGGTTAAGGCCAGGGGGGAGGCACCAGCCAACCAGGGAAGACACACACCAGGGCCTGACAGGACAGAAAGCTGAACAACAGGAAACACAAGGGACTGGAATCCAAAAGAGAGCACAGGAGTGGGTCCATTCTACCCTGAGTGTTGTCTCAGAAGATGGAATCACCCTTGGCGCATGTGGTCTCCCTGCCAGAAGATGAGGAGCTGCAGCCCAAGGGCAGCCCTGAATGCCCTGACCAGCACACAGGAAGACTGGGCCCAACCAAATATGCCCAGCCTGGGGTTGGGGAGAAGGGGCGACCAAAGTGGGACAACCCCAGCAGTTCTTACTTACCTGCATACCCTATGCCATGGTCCTGGGCAATGTGTGGCCCTTCCCCCACCTGAGCCAGACATACTGCAGAGGTGAGTGCAGTTTGCAGGGACAGCAGTGTCTGAGTAGCTGAGTGCTTCACATCTCAAACCCTCACCTTCCTGGAATCTGTATGAATTATAGGACTAGTGGATGTTACCTCCAAAGATCTGGCCCACAACCCAGCAAAGAAGGAAGGTTGGGCTTTGCTTTCACAGACAGGGCTTTTGTGCTGTCTAAAAAAAAAAAGAAAAGAAAAGAAAATAAAGAAAAAAACTTTCCCTTTCCTAACTTGAAGTCATGAAACCTTTCTGTTCCTCCTCTGAATTCTTAACCACCGGGTTGTGGATATGGAGCTGTGTTCTACTTCCTTTCCTTCCTTTTTTTCTGTATAAAATATGGTATCTAAAAAGGTTCATTATATTATGTTGTTGTATTGTTGTTGTCATGACGAAAAGATTGCAGAGCTCTTTTGCTTGGATTATATCCTTGAGGTTTGAGGAAGTGATGGAAAGTTTGCTCGGCAGAGCTGAGAAGGTGCCCACACTCCCACCTTGGTAAGAGCAAGCAGTCTGTCACAAAGACAAGTTGATGTGGGCCATACCAGGCCTGCTGTAGTTGCTACTTGGTACTTTGGGTTAAAATTAGACTATCTTATGACCTTTGTGTGTTAGAGCCCAACTCCAAACAGCTGTGGGGAACATGGCTATGGCTCCTGCTCCCAGGTGTCTCTAAGAATCCTCACAGGCCTCTGCCTCCTTCAACATCAAGCTGAAAGTTAAACCTGAGTGTTTAAAGAGTAGAATTCTTCTCTGCAAAGCAGGCTCTGCGATGAATGTTTCCTGTTCCTGGACGGTGTTTTGAGGAGAAATGTTAGGAAGGTGGTGGTGGTGCGGTGTGTGCGTGCACGGGGTGGGGACATCTAAACAGTACCAATATGGGAAAGGGGAAGATCCCAGGTACCCTATCAAATACTCATGGGAGTAAAGGCTGATAGACTTAGGCCCACCCCCATTCCAAAGGGATAAAGCTATTGCTTTCCCTTTCCCTGCAATTGTTACATTTCTCATGGGTGTCTCCCATCTGTAATTTGAGAAGACCTCTACATAGGCTCATATACCAGACTCAAAATTGTGGAGGAGGACTTGGAAGTGTCCAGACTGTTGCAGCACTCTCGCCTCAAGTGAAGGAACCCTCCCTAACCAGGATAAGCTTGGTGAGAAGCCCAGACAATTTCCACCTCTACCAGGAATAAGGAAAGTAGGGCTTCTGTCTGTGTGTAAAAAGTAATTGATATCATTTGGCTATCCATGTGATAACTAGGGTAGAGGGGTAAGTCACAACTCCAAAACCAAGAGACTTTGGACTCCAAGGAACCAAGAATCTTCTGGAGAAGGAAGAGTGGGAGGGGTGGCTATCCCCTGCACCCTCCACCTTTAGATTGCTTCATTGCCGCTTGCTGGCCTCTTGAGCTAGGATTGCTAACTATTAGCACCTTGAGGTAGGCTGTCTTGGGTAGGGAAGATTTGCTCAGCTTTTTTTTTTCCTGAGATGTTCTAGCCCACAGGCAAAACCTGAGTTCATCATGAAGTTTTCCAGCTTCAAGGAAGAGATACCGACCTTGCTTTTGTATTTGAAGTGGGGATTGCCTGAAATTCCAATGGAGCCTGTGAGTGAGCTAGCAGGGCAAGTTTCTAAGTAGGAAATCGTTGTTGGGTGGTGTCACCAATTTACCCAGAACTCAAGTATTTACAGCTGTGGCATGCTAGAAAAAATGACCCCTGCATACAACCCCCCATGTCCCTGGTGTACTGGGCTGTTGGGTGGGTGCGCGTCAAAGAAAGTGTCAAGACTACTTAACTGATGGCTGTGGGTCAGGGTTGTGTGGCTGGAAAAAAAATTTATTTTTTTCGGATTTTCCAGATAGGGATTTTCGGTGTAGCTTTGGAGCTAGTCCCTGCGCTTGCTAAGTAGACCACGCTGGCCTTGAACTCGCAGAGATCTGCCTGCCTCTGCCTCTCTAAAGCTGGGATTAAAGGCATGCATCACAAAAGTCCAGCAGGGCTACTGAAATCTTAAACATTCCTGAGCCCCAGGATTGCATTCCCAGTGAAGTAACTATCAATCATTGAAGCTAAAGGAGACTTCCAGTTGTTTAAGTCATAAGGCACCAGCACTAAGATTAAAGCTCATGTGAATTTTCAGCAGCACAGGGTCAGGTGCTAAACAAGCAGGTACAGGCAAAGAAAGATCAGCCTGCCTGAGTTGGGAAGCTGGAGACAGGGGCTTTGCTGGGGTGGTCGTGCTCTTTGTATCTGGCATCTCCAATATTGGTTTCCCACAGTTGGATATAGATTACCATTTCACTTATTCCTGCCTGCATTTTTGCTGGCCCATTATGATTACTAATATTATTTTTGAGAGAAACATTTCCTCTATTCCTTTGGAGACTGTCCTAGAACACTCTCTGTAATAAAGCAGGTTTGGAATACAACCAGAACAATTTTTGTTAGCCTACCTAATGTTGATGGGATTGAAGGCCAATGTCACCAACATCTAGTCTGTTCTCCTTTTTTCCCTTTAACTTTGTCTGTAAACTCACATTTCTTCTCTCTTATTTTCTATTTCTATTTCCTCACTCTCCATAGGAATCTAAACCTGGGGGGTGTTTTCATTTTCATGTAAGACTGTGCTCAATATAAGAGCTTCCTACAAATCTTCAAGTGAAAATTGGTTTTACTTTGTCACTAGGAAACGCAAAGAACAAAAAGGACCTTGAAAAGTACATCATTTGATTATGTCCAACTTGGTATCTTGTTGAGGTAACTAACACAAAGACATGGAAATGAAAACCAAAGTAGGCAGGGCAGCCGGAACGTTGACCATCATTGCTGGATTTTCTCAAACAACTGTGCTGGCCTTGTGAAATTTAGCATTATACTCCCTAGCTCCCTCTAAATCTCCACTGCTCTTTTACCACCTTCCAACACATGCCACAAGATATCTGTGAGAGTTTAACTTCCACAAAGTGTGTTGTCTCTCAGGAAGACAAACATTCTTGAATGATAGATATCCAAGTAACATCACCTCAGTGGGTACGGTATTATCTCTGAGGAATGTGAATGAACCATTTCAGTATATATTGGACTTGTTTTTAGGGGACCAGAGTTGTTGTTAGTCATCAACATCCTCATGATACTTGTGGCTCCTGCTGCCTTCCTTTTACAAATTAATGCCTCTCCTCTCCTCTCATGAGGGTAAATCAATGCAAAGTCTAACTTGGATTTGGTTTGCTTTGGAAGAGTGGGATTATATTCCTCTTTGCTGAACCTGGGCCATTCAGTGGGGACTAAGAGATTCTGCATTCACGGAAAAGTCTACCAAGTATTGATGAAGGCTTTTCATAAGCATACAGCTGGAGCCAATTTGCCTAAACTCAATACCCTATATATCCTCACCTGGGTCATCACAGTGCCATTGCTAGCTGATTGCGGTTGGATATAAAGAAACGTATCACTTAGAGTCAGAGAGTTCTGCTCCCTTGTTTTTTTTTATTTTATTTTATTTCATTTTATTGTTTATTTTGATTGTTAGGCCAAATGGATTCTATGCATCATTGCAGACTGTCCTGGAACTCAATCTTGGGACCAGACTGTCTTCAAGCACACAGAAAATAGCTTGGCTCTGCTTCACAAGTGCTGGGATTATTGATGTGTGACACAACCACACAGATTTTATTGTATTTTTGTTTCTGGGGAAGGGGTATGGTGGCAATGCTTTATCAGTTCTTTCTTTAGATCCTTCAGGATTGATTTCATACAAAGTGTTCTTACCACAGTTTCCCTTCTTCGACAGCTCCTTCTCCTCAGCCAAATCCAACTGTTGTTAGGGTTATGCTTCTAGTTCACTCTCTTTCACACATTGCTGTGTTAATGCAACAGCTGTAATTACTTTTCTCCATGAATCCTGGAATTATCAGTTTTTAGATTATGCATGTGGTTTAGCCATGCACATGATTAAAATCAGTGAAATCTGAGTACCACCTGCCATTGCAAAAGAACTTTTACGAGGATTTCAACTTACAGGCAGAGTATGTCAAGAATGGGCAAGCTCTCTATCACTGGGTGTATAGCCTTTAAAATTGGTGACACATAAACAAAGCATTACACAGGATCAAGCCAACTTTCAACTAAGGTACCCAATCATTCTGTAAATTAGAGAAAGATAGAGTGATAAATTTAGGGACATGGCTTCATTTCCAGCAGAAGTCAAATATATGAAACTTAAAAAAAAAAAAAAAAAAAAAAAAAAAAAAACAGAAAGGGCCTGGTAATTGTCTTAGTAGTTGAAAGACTTTCTGTCTTTTTTTTTCAGCATTTCTCTGTATACCCATTTCTTTTCTAGAACTCAGACTGAAGTCCTGGTGAGCTGCCAAATCTCTGCTTTCAGATTTTTGAGAACAGAGGCTTGATTCATCATCTGTGGCTAAAAGTTGGAATTTTGTTATTTATTTTTGAGTACATGAGACCTGAGAACTATAGTAGCAGAACAATACTCCGGAATCAGTTGGTGTTCTGCCTTAGGGACTGTGTGAAATTTTTGTCTTGATGTTTGTTTGTTTTTCTTTTTGTTTTTTAGTTTGTATTTTGTATTAACTGTCTACATATTTACATTACCTCCACTGTCTCTCCCTTCCTTCCTTCTTCCTTTCATTTCTTTTGGAAACTGGTTTTGTCTTTGTACCTTGAGAGCTGTCTTGAAACTCATTTTGTAGGCCAGGCAGACGTGAAAGTCAGAAATCAAACTGTCTCTCTGCCTCTACCTCTGCCTCTGCTTCTGCCTCTTCCTCAGAACCACTGTGTACCAATCTCCGCTGGAATACTCATATATGCATGTGCCATGCTTTCCAGTTAAACATTGGTTGAGGAGGGAAAGCCTACATGGCTGATAGGAATTCAGTTATTTTCAGGTTTATGAGGAAAAATAAACTTTGTTTTGTTTACTTTATATTTTCACTTGTGTGTGTGTGTGTGTTTTTTTTTTTTTTTTTTTTAAAGACAGCTCGTGTCCCTTTTTCTGTGCTCCACTACATGGTGCAGGTCTTCTTTCTGAGAACAGATATGAAAGCATTGAGCTACTTCAAGTTAGTTTACCTCTACTAATGTTGTTGTTCTCACTATACAGCAGAGATTGGCCAAGCCATGCATGAAAGTCCAGCCCTGTCAAAGAGCAAATGGGACCTTTCTTGCTGCAGGGCTTAACAAAGCTTGGCCCTAATTCCCTTGTACTTGTAATTATGGATACATTGTGAATTTTAAAATCATTGAAATCCTGTTAGCCTCTTGTCACTCTCTAGATTTTCACTGAACTATTGTCATTTGTTTATTTTTGGCTTTGTCATTGAGTGTGTTTGTGTGTGTGTGTGTGTGATCATCTCATCTGCCTGTCTGCCAACGCCCTACTCAGTTTGAGCATGAATATGTTCAGATTTGTAGTTAGATTTAGTGCAAAAAGATAGTTTTCAATTTTTTGAAGACATGATTTTTCTGTGTTGCCTTGACTCTCCCAGGACTCAGTCTGTAGACCAGGCTGGCCATGAACTCATAGATCCTCCTGCCACCAGAGTGGTTACATTACAGGCATGTGGGGATATTTCCTGCTCCATACTGGGTTTTCTTCTTTCTTCCTTGCTTTCTTTCTTCTACCACATCAACTTCTTATTTTCCTTCTTCTTCTACCCCTTCTACTTCTTTTTGTTCTTTACTTTTTCCCTCTCCCCCTCACCGTTCTTTATCTTTCTGTCATCTTCTTCTCTTTTACTTCTTCTTCTTCTAATTTTCTTTTGCTCTTTCATCATGAGGCTTCACTATGCAGCTTTTACTGACCTGAGGCTCCATTGAACTCAAACCCACACAGCTTCCTGAGTGCTGTTGATAAAAGTTCTCATGGCCACTGCCCAGTAATTTTGCCTTTCAAGTCTTGCTATCTAGCAATTTAATTTTTCAATTACTTACCCCTTTGTCTTTATGTCTGCGCACTCCTGGAAATCCAGTTCCTCAGTCCTCCCTATATAATCAAAAATAACTAGAGTTAAAATAATTAACCTGGCCTTCATACAGGTGTAAATCAAAAATAAATGAAGAAGATCGAAGGGAACTTGGCCTGGGGATCAGATGAAACTTCACGGATTGCTGGAAAGCTGAACTAGTCTAGAGGTGTATGCTTACACAGAACAAACAAGTAGTGCTGCTTGTTTGAACTTGGGTTAGTATGTGAAGAAACACAGATTCTGATTCCAAAGTGAGTTTTTCTTTTCCACCTTTCTTTATTTCATAAGTAAAATCAGAGACCTGGTTGGCATGGAGCTTGTATTGCCAGTCCCACAAGCAAACAGGCTTTGTATGCATTCTGCCTCCACACCCCATCCCATTGTCTCCTGCTGTATCATACAAATGCCCAGTCTTCTACCAATTTACACACACACACAGACACATGCACGCACACGCACACACACACACACACACACACACACACATACACACTCTCACATTCACAAACACACACACACATATTAAAGAATAGGGCCCAGGAGCATAGACTATCTATAAATTGCAGAGGTCACTTGGTGGCATGTAGTGCCCTCTTCTGGTGAAAGGGCAGACAGAATACTCGTGCATAAAATCAATCCAGAAGCATTTCATTTCTACTTATTATTACTATTATCATCATTATTATTATTCTGATTATTTTTGAGACAAACATTTAGTCTTTTCTTAGGAGACTGTCCTTGAACACTCTCTGTAATAAAGCAGGCTTGGAATTCAAACAGAACAATTTATGTTTGCCTCCCTAGTGTTGATGGGATTGACGGCCAATGTCAGGAACAGAACATAGTGTGTTCTCCTTTTTCCCCTTTTCCTTTGTCTGTAAACTCACATTTCTTCTCTCTTGTTTTCTTTTTCTTTCCCTTCACTCTCCATAGGAATCTAAACCTGGGCGGTGTTTTCCTTTTCATATAAGGCTGTGCTTTCTCAATATAAGAGCTTCCTACAATTCTTCAAGTGAAAATTGATTTTACTTTGTCACTGGGAAACACAAAGAACAAACAGGACCTTGAAAAGTACATCATATGATTGTGTCCATCTTGGTATCTTGTTGAGGTAACTCAAGCAAAGACGTGGAAATGAAAACCAAAGTAGGCAGGGCAGCCGGCATGTGGTCCATCATTGCTGGATTCTCTCAAACAACTGTGCTGGCTTAAGAATTTTAGCATTGTACTCCCTTGCTTTCTCTTACTCTCCATGGCTCCTTTACCTCCTTCCAACACGTGCCACAAGATATCTGTGAGAGTTGATCTTCCAGAAAGCGTGTTGTCTGTCAGGAAGACAAACATTCTTGAATGATAGCTATCCAAGTTACATCATCTCAGTGGGTAAGGTATTGTCGCTGAGGAATATGAATGAACCATTTTAGTATATATTGTACTTGTTTTTAGGGGACCAAAGTTGTTGTTATTCATCAACATCCTCATCAAACTTGTGGCCCCTGCTGCCTTCCTTTTACAAATTAATGCCTCTCCCCCTCTCCTCTCCTGAGGGTAAATCAATGGAAAGTCTAACTTGGATATGGCTTGCTTTGGAATTGTGGGATTATATTCCTCTTTGCTGAACCTGGGCCATTCAGGGAGGACTAGAGAGATGCTGCATTCACTGGAAAGTCTACCAAGTATTGATCATGGCTTTTCATAAGCATACAGCTGGAGCCCACTTTGCCTAAACTCAATACCCTATATATCCTCACCTGGGTCATCACAGGGCCATTGCTAGCTGATTGTGGTTGGATATAAAGAAACAAATCACTTAGAGTCAGAGAGTTCTGCTCCCTTGTCTTTTTATTTTACTTCATTTTTCTGTTGATTTTCATTGTTTGGCAAAATGTATACTATGCATCTTTGCAGACTGTCCTGGAACTAACTTTTGAGACCAGACTGGCTTCAAGCACACAGAAAATAGCTCAGCTCTGCCTCCCAAGGGCTGAGATTAATGATGTGTGACACAACCCCACAGTTTTTAACTTACTTTTGTTTTTGGAGAAGGGGGTATGGTGGGAATGCTTAATGAGTTCTTTATTTAGATCCTTCAGGATTGATTTCATACAAAGTGTTCTGACCACAGTTTCCCTTCTTCCCACAGCTCCTTCTCCTCAGCCAAATCCAACTGGTGTTAGGGTTATGCTTCTAGTTCACTCTCTTTCACACATTGCTGTGTTAATGCAAGAGCTGTAATTACTTTTCTCCATGGATCGTGGAATTATCAGTTTTTAGATTATGCATGTGGTTTAGCCATGCACATGATTAAAATCAGTGAAATCTGAGTACCACCTGCCAGTGCAAAAGAACTTTTATGAGGATTTCAAGTTACAGGCAGAGTATGTCAAGAAAGGGCAAGCTCTCTGTCCCTGGGTTTAGAGCATTTACAATTGGTGATACATAACTAAAGCATTACACAGGATCAAGCCAACTTTCAAATAAGGTAGCCAATCATTCTGTTGTACTGATAGTCATATTAATAGAGGAAATTAGAGAACGATAGAGTGATAAATTTAGGGACATGGCTTCACTTCCACCATGAGTCAAATATATGAAACTTAAAAAAAAAAAAAAAAAAAAAAAAACAGAAAAGGCCTGGTAGATGACTTAGTAGTTGAAAGACTTTCTGTCTTTTTTTTTTCAGCATTTGTCTGTATACCCATTTCTTTTCTAGAACTCAGTCTGTAGTCCTGGTGAGCTGACATATCTCCGCTTTCAGATTTTTGAGAACAGAGGCTTGATTCATCATCTGTGGCTAAAAGTTGGAATTTTGTTATTTATTTTTGAGTACATGAGACCTGAGAACTATAGTAGCAGAACAATACTCAGGAATCAGTTGGTGTTCTGCCTTAGGGACTGTGTGAAATTTTTGTCTTGATGTTTGTTTGTTTTTGTTTTTTAGTTTGTTTTTTGTATTAACTGTCTCCATATTTACATTTCCTCCACTGTCTCTCCCTTCCTTCCTTCTTCCTTTCATTTCTTTGGAAACTGGTTTTGTATTTGTACCTTGAGAGCTGTCTTGAAACTCATTTTGTAGGCCAGGCAGAAGTGAAAGTCAGAAATCAACCTGTCTCTCTGCCTCTGCCTCTGCCTCTGCCTCTTCCTCAGAACCACTGTGTACCAATCTCCGCTGGAATATTCATATATGCATGTGCCATGCTTTCCAGTTAAACATTGGTTGAGGAGGGAAAGCCTACATGGCTGATAGGAATTCAGTTATTTTCAGGTTTATGAGGAAAAATAAACTTTGTTTTGTTTACTTTATATTTTCACTTGTTTTATTTTTCTTTCTTTCTTTTTTTTTTTTTTTTTAGGACAGCTCGTGTCCCTTTATCTGTGCTCCACTACATGGTGCAGGTCTTCTCTCTGAGAACAGATATGACAGCATTGAGCTACTTCAAATTAGTTTACCTCTACTAATGTTGTTGTTCTCACTATACAGCAGAGACAGGGCAAGGAATACATGAAAGTCCAGCCCTGTCAAAGAGCAAATGGGACCTTTCTTGCTGCAGGGCTTAACAAAGCTTGCCCCTAATTCCCTTGTACTTGTAATTATGGATACATTGTGAATTTTAAAATCATTGATATCCTGTTAGTCCTCTTGTCACTCTCTAGATTTTCACTGAACTATTGTCATTTGTTTATTTTTGGCTTTATCATTGAGTGTGTGTGTCTGTGTGTGTGTGATCATCTCATGTGCCTCCCTGCCAACGGGCCTACTCAGTTTGAGCATGAATATGTTCAGATTTGTAGTTAGATTTAGTGCAAAAAGATAGTTGTCCCTTTTTCAAGACATGATTTTTCTGTGTTGCTTTGTCTCTCCCAGGACTCAGTCTGTAGACCAGGCTGGCCATGAACTCATAGATCCTCCTGCCACCAGAGTGGTTACATTACAGGCATGTGGGGATATTTCCTGCTCCATACTGGGTTTTCTTCTTTCTTCCTTGCTTTCTTTCTTCTACCACATCAACTTCTTCTTATCCTTCTTCTTCTACCTCTTCGAATTCCTTTTGTTCATTATTTTTCTTGTCATTTTCTTCTAATTTTCTTTTGCTCTTTCATCATGAGGCTTCACTATGCAGCTTTTACTGACCTGAGGCTCCATTGAACTCATACCCACACAGCTTCCTGAGTGCTGTTGATAAAAGTTCTCATGACCACTGCCCAGTAATTTCGCCTTTCAAGTCTTGCTATCTAGCAATTTAATTTTTCAATTACTTACCCCTTTGTCTTTATGTCTGCGAACTCCTGGAAATCCAGTTCCTCCGACCTCCCTATATAATCAAAAATAACTAGAGTTAAAATAAGTAACCTGGCCTTCATACAGGTGTAAATCAAATATAAATGAAGAAGATCGAAGGGAACTTGGCCTGGGGATCAGATGAAACTTCATGGATTGCTGGAAAGCTGAACTAGTCTAGAGGTGTATGCTTACACAGAACAAACAAGTAATGCTGCTTGTTTGAACTTGGGTTAGTATGTGAAGAAACACAGATTCTGATTCCAAAGTGAGTCTTTCTTTTCCACCTTTCTTTATTTCATAAGTAAAATCAGAGACCTGGTTGGCATGGAGCTTGTATTGCCAGTCCCACAAGCAAACAGGCTTTGTATGCATTCTGCCTCCACACCCCATCCCATTGTCTCCTGCTGTATCATACAAATGCCCAGTCTTCTACCAATTTACACACACACAGACACATGCATGCACACACACACACACACACACAAACACACACACACACACACGCACTCACACATTCACACACACACACACACATATTAAAGAATAGGGCCCAGGAGCATAGACTATCTATAAATTGCAGAGGTCACTTGGTGGCATGTAGTGCCCTCTTCTGGTGAAAGGGCAGACAGAATACTCATGCATAAAATCAATCCAGAAGCATTTCATTTCTACTTATTATTACTATTATCATCATTATTATTATTCTGATTATTTTTGAGACAAACATTTAGTCTTTTCTTAGGAGACTGTCCTTGAACACTCTCTGTAATAAAGCAGGCTTGGAATTCAAACAGATCAATTTATGTTTGCCTCCCTAGTGTTGATGGGATTGACGGCCAATGTCAGGAACAGAACATAGTGTGTTCTCCTTTTTTCCCTTTTCCTTTGTCTGTGAACTCACATTTCTTCTCTCTTGTTTTCTTTTTCTTTCCCTTCACTCTCCATAGGAATCTAAACCTGGGCGGTGTTTTCCTTTTCATATAAGGCTGTGCTTTCTCAATATAAGAGCTTCCTACAATTCTTCAAGTGAAAATTGATTTTACTTTGTCACTGGGAAACACAAAGAACAAACAGGACCTTGAAAAGTACATCATATGATTGTGTCCATCTTGGTATCTTGTTGAGGTAACTCAAGCAAAGACGTGGAAATGAAAACCAAAGTAGGCAGGGCAGCCGACATGTGGCCCATCATTGCTGGATTCTCTCGAACAACTGTGCTGGCTTATGAATTTTAGCATTGTACTCCTTTGCTTTCTCTTACTCTCCATGGCTCCTTTACCTCCTTCCAACACGTGCCACAAGATATCTGTGAGAGTTGATCTTCCAGAAAGCATGTTGTCTGTCAGGAAGACAAACATTCTTGAATGATAGCTATCCAAGTTACATCATCTCAGTGGGTAAGGTATTGTCGCTGAGGAATATGAATGAACCATTTTAGTATATATTGTACTTGTTTTTAGGGGACCAAAGTTGTTGTTATTCATCAACATCCTCATCATACTGGAGGCACCTGCTGCCTTCCTTTTACAAATTAATTGCCTCTCCCCCTCTCCTCTCGTGAGGGTAAATCAATGGAAAGTCTAACTTGGATATAGCTTGCTTTGGAATTGTGGGATTATATTCCTCTTTGCTGAACCTGGGCCATTCAGGGAGGACTGAGAGATGCTGCATTCACTGGAAAGTCTACCAAGTATTGATAATGGCTTTTCATAAGCATACAGCTGGAGCCCACTTTGCCTAAACTCAATACCCTATATATCCTCACCTGGGTCATCACAGGGCCATTGCTAGCTGATTGTGGTTGGATATAAAGAAATGAATCACTTAGAGTCAGAGAGTTCTGCTCCCTTGTCTTTTTATTTTACTTCATTTACTGTTGATTTTAATTGTTTGGCAAAATGTATACTATGCATCTTTGCAGACTGTCCTGGAGCTAACTTTTGAGACCAGACTGGCTTCAAGCACACAGAAAATAGCTCAGCTCTGCCTCCCAAGGTCTGAGATTAATGATGTGTGACACAACCCCACAGTTTTTAATTTAATTTTGTTTTTGGGGAAGGGGGTATGGTGGGAATGCTTTATCAGTTCTTTCGTTAGATCCTTCAGGATTGATTTTACACAAAGTGATCTTACCACAGTTTCCCTTCTTCCCTCAGCTCCTTCTCCTCAGCCAAATCCAACTGGTGTTAGGGTTATGATTTTAGTTCACTCTCTTTCACACATTGCTGTGTTAATGCAAGAGCTGTAATTGCTTTTCTCCATGGATCGTGGAATTATCAGTTTTTAGATTATGCATGTGGTTTAGCCATTCACATGATTAAAATCAGTGAAATCTGAGTACCACCTGTCAGGGCAAAAGAACTTTTACGAGGATTTCAACTTACAGGCAGAGTATGTCAAGAAAGGGCAAGCTCTCTGTCACTGGGTTTATTGCCTTTACAATTGGTGATACATAACCAAAGCATTACACAGGATCAAGCCAACTTTCAAATAAGGTAGCCAATCATTCTGTTGTACTGATAGTCATATTAATAGAGGAAATTGGAGAAAGATAGAGTGATAAATTTAGGGACATGGCTTCACTTCCAGCAGAAGTCAAATATATGAAATTTAAAAAAAAAAAAAACAAAAACCAGAAAAGGCCTGGTAGATGTCTTAGTAGTTGAAAGACTTTCTGTCTGTTTTTTTTTTTTTCAGCATTTCTCTGTATACCCATTTCTTTTCTAGAACTCAGACTGTAGTCCTGGTGAGCTGACAAATCTCCGCTTTCAGATTTTTGAGAACAGAGGCTTGATTCATCATCTGTGGCTAAAAGTTGGAATTTTGTTATTTATTTTTGAGTACATGAGACCTGAGAACTATAGTAGCAGAACAATACTCAGGAATCAGTTGGTGTTCTGCCTTAGGGACTGTGTGAAATTTTTGTCTTGATGTTTGTTTGTTTTTGTTTTTGTTTTTTAGTTTGTTTTTTGTATTAACTGTCTCCATATTTACATTTCCCCCACTGTCTCTCCCTTCCTTCCTTCTTCCTTTCATTTCTTTGGAAACTGGTTTTGTATTTGTACCTTGAGAGCTGTCTTGAAACTCATTTTGTAGGCCAGGCAGAAGTGAAAGTCAGAAATCAACCTGTCTCTCTGCCTCTGCCTCTGCCTCTGCTTCTGCCTCTTCCTCAGAACCACTGTGTACCAATCTCCGCTGGAATATTCATATATGCATGTGCCATGCTTTCCAGTTAAACATTGGTTGAGGAGGGAAAGCCTACATGGCTGATAGGAATTCAGTTATTTTCAGGTTTATGAGGAAAAATAAACTTTGTTTTGTTTACTTTATATTTTCACTTGTTTTTTTTTTTTCTTTCTTTCTTTTTTTTTTTAGGACAGCTCGTGTCCCTTTATCTGTGCTCCACTACATGGTGCAGGTCTTCTCTCTTAGAACAGATATGACAGCATTGAGCTACTTCAAATTAGTTTACCTCTACTAATGTTGTTGTTCTCACTATACAGCAGAGATTGGCCAAGCCATGCATGAAAGTCCAGCCCTGTCAAAGAGCAAATGGGACCTTTCTTGCTGCAGGGCTTAACAAAGCTTGGCCCTAATTCTCTTGTACTTGTAATTATGGATACATTGTGAATTTTAAAATCATTGATATCCTGTTAGTCCTCTTGTCACTCTCTAGATTTTCACTGAACTATTGTCATTTGTTTATTTTTGGCTTTATCATTGAGTGTGTGTGTGTGTGTGTGTGTGTGTGTGTGTGTGTGTGTGTGTGTGTGTGTGTGCATCTCATCTGCCTCCCTACCAACGGGCCTACTCAGTTTGAGCATGAATATGTTCAGATTTGTAGTTAGATTTAGTGCAAAAAGATAGTTTTCAATTTTTCAAGACATGATTTTTCTGTGTTGCTTTGACTCTCCCAGGACTCAGTCTGTAGACCAGGCTGGCCATGAACTCATAGATCCTCCTGCCACCAGAGTGGTTACATTACAGGCATGTGGGGATATTTCCTGCTCCATACTGGGTTTTCTTCTTTCTTCCTTGCTTTCTTTCTTCTACCAATCAACTCCTTCTTTTCCTTCTTCTTCTACCTCTTTGAATTCCTTTTGTACTTTATTTTTCTTGTCACCTTCTTCTCTTTTACTTCTTCTCCTTCTTCTAATTTTCTTTTGCTCTTTCATCATGAGGCTTCACTATGCAGCTTTTACTGACCTGAGGCTCCATTGAACTCAAACCCACACAGCTTCCTGAGTGCTGTTGATAAAAGTTCTCATGACCACTGCCCAGTAATTTCGCCTTTCAAGTCTTGCTATCTAGCAATTTAATTTTTCAATTACTTACCCCTTTGTCTTTATGTCTGCGCACTCCTGGAAATCCAGTTCCTCCGACCTCCCTATATAATCAAAAATAACTAGAGTTAAAATAAGTAACCTGGCCTTCATACAGGTGTAAATCAAATATAAACGAAGAAGGTCGAAGGGGAACTTGGCCTGGGAATCAGATGAAACTTCATGGATTGCTGGAAAGCTGAACTAGTCTAGAGGTGTATGCTTACACAGAACAAACAAGTAGTGCTGCTTGTTTGAACTTGGGTTAGTATGTGAAGAAACACAGATTCTGATTCCAAAGTGAGTCTTTCTTTTCCACCTTTCTTTATTTCATAAGTAAAATCAGAGACCTGGTTGGCATGGAGCTTGTATTGCCAGTCCCACAAGCAAACAGGCTTTGTATGCATTCTGCCTCCACACCCCATCCCATTGTCTCCTGCTGTATCATAGAAATGCCCAGTCTTCTACCAATTTACACACACACAGTCACATGCACGCACACACACACACACACACACAAACACACACACACACACACACACACTCACATTCACAAACACACACACACATATTAAAGAATAGGGCCCAGGAGCATAGACTATCTATAAATTGCAGAGGTCACTTGGTGGCATGTAGTGCCCTCTTCTGGTGAAAGGGCATACCTGCAGACAGAATACTCGTGCATAAAATCAATCCAGAAGCATTTCATTTCTACTTATTATTACTATTATCATCATTATTATTATTCTGATTATTTTTGAGACAAACATTTAGTCTTTTCTTAGGAGACTGTCCTTGAACACTCTCTGTAATAAAGCAGGCTTGGAATTCAAACAGAACAATTTATGTTTGCCTCCCTAGTGTTGATGGGATTGACGGCCAATGTCAGGAACAGAACATAGTGTGTTCTCCTTTTTTCCCTTTTCCTTTGTCTGTAAACTCACATTTCTTCTCTCTTGTTTTATTTTTCTTTCCCTTCACTCTCCATAGGAATCTAAACCTGGGCGGTGTTTTCCATTTCATATAAGGCTGTGCTTTCTCAAAATGAGAGCTTCCTACAATTCTTCAAGTGAAAATTGATTTTAATTTGTCACTGGGAAACACAAAGAACAAACAGGACCTTGAAAAGTACATCATATGATTGTGTCCATCTTGGTATCTTGTTGAGGTAATCTCAAGCAAAAGACGTGGAAATGAAAACCAAAGTAGGCAGGGCAGCCGGCATGTGGCCCATCATTGCTGAATTCTCTCAAACAACTGTGCTGGCCTTATGAATTTTAGCATTGTACTCCCTTGCTCTCTCTTACTCTCCATGGCTCCTTTACCTCCTTCCAACACGTGCCACAAGATATCTGTGAGAGTTGATCTTCCAGAAAGCGTGTTGTCTGTCAGGAAGACAAACATTCTTGAACGATAGCTATCCAAGTTACATCATCTCAGTGGGTAAGGTATTGTCGCTGAGGAATATGAATGAACCATTTTAGTATATATTTACTTGTTTTTAGGGGACCAAAGTTATTGTTATTCATCAACATCCTCATCAAACTTGTGGCTCCTGCTGCCTTCCTTTTACAAATTAATGCCTCTCCCCCTCTCCTCTTCTGAGGGTAAATCAATGGAAAGTCTAACTTGGATATGGCTTGCTTTGGAATTGTGGGATTATATTCCTCTTTGCTGAACCTGGGCCATTCAGGGAGGACTGAGAGATGCTGCATTCACTGGAAAGTCTACCAAGTATTGATAATGGCTTTTCATAAGCATACAGCTGGAGCCCACTTTGCCTAAACTCAATACCCTATATATCCTCACCTGGGTCATCACAGGGCCATTGCTAGCTGATTGTGGTTGGATATAAAGAAACGAATCACTTAGAGTCAGAGAGTTCTGCTCCCTTGTCTTTTTATTTTACTTCATTTTTCTGTTGATTTTCATTGTTTTGCAAAATGTATACTATGCAACTTTGCAGACTGTCCTGGAACTAACTTTTGAGACCAGACTGGCTTCAAGTACACAGAAAATAGCTCAGCTCTCCCTCCCAAGGGCTGAGATTAATGATGTGTGACACAACCCCACAGTTTTTAATTTAATTTTGTTTTTGGAGAAGGGGGTATGGTGGGAATGCTTAATCAGTTCTTTCTTTAGATCCTTCAGGATTGATTTCATACAAAGTGATCTTACCACAGTTTCCATTCTTCCCACAGCTCCTTCTTCTCAGCCAAATCCAACTGGTGTTAGGGTTATGCTTCTAGTTCACTCTCTTTCACACATTGCTGTGTTAATGCAAGAGCTGTAATTACTTTTCTCCATGGATCCTGGAATTATCAGTTTTTAGATTCTGCATGTGGTTTAGCCATGCACATGATTAAAATCAGTGAAATCTGAGTACCACCTGCCAGTGCAAAAGAACTTTTACGAGGATTTCAACTTATAGGCAGAGTATGTCAAGAAAGGGCAAGCTCTCTGTCACTGGGTTAATAGCCTTTACAATTGGTGATACATAAACAAAGCATTACACAGGATCAAGCCAACTTTCAAATAAGGTAGACAATCATTCTGTTGTACTGATAGTCATATTAATAGAGGAAATTGGAGAAAGATAGAGTGATAAATTTAGGGACATGGCTTCACTTCCAGCAGAAGTCAAATATATGAAACTTCAAAAAAAAAAAAAAAAAAAAAAAAAAACCAGAAAGGGCCTGGTAGATGACTTAGTAGTTGAATGACTTTCTGTCTTTTTTTTTTTCAGCATTTCTCTGTATACCCATTTCTTTTCTAGAACTCAGACTGTAGTCCTGGTGAGCTGACAAATCTCTGCTTTCAGATTTTTGAGAACAGAGGCTTGATTCATCATCTGTGGCTAAAAGTTGGAATTTTGTTATTTATTTTTCATAACATGAGACCTGAGAACTATAGTAGCAGAACAATACTCAGGAATCAGTTGGTGTTCTGCCTTAGGGACTGTGTGAAATTTTTGTCATGATGTTTGTTTGTTTTTGTTTTTGTTTTTTAGTTCGTTTTTTGTATTAACTGTCTCCATATTTACTTTTCCTCCACTGTCTCTCCCTTCCTTCCTTCTTCCTTTCATTTCTTTTGGAACTGGTTTTGTATTTGTACCTTGAGAGCTGTCTTGAAACTCATTTTGTAGGCAAGGCAGAAGTGAAAGTCAGAAATCAACCTTTCTCTCTGCCTCTGCCTCTGCCTCTGCCTCTGCCTCTGCCTCTGCCTCTGCCTCTGCCTCTGCTTCTGCCTCTTCCTCAGAACCACTGTGTACCAATCTCCACTGGAATACTCATATATGCATGTGCCATGCTTTCCAGTTAAACATTGGTTGAGGAGGGAAAGCCTACATAGCTGATAGGAATTCAGTTATTTTCAGGTTTATGAGGAAAAATAAACTTTGTTTTGTTTACTTTATATTTTCACTTGTTTTTTTTTTTTTTTTTTTAAGACAGCTCGTGTCCCTTTATCTGTGCTCCACTACATGGTGCAGGTCTTCTTTCTGAGAACAGATATGAAAGCATTGAGCTACTTCAAATTAGTTTACCTCTACTAATGTTGTTGTTCTCACTATACAGCAGATATTGGCCAAGCCATGCATGAAAGTCCAGCCCTGTCAAAGAGCAAAGGGGACCTTTCTTGCTGCAGGGCTTAACAAAGCTTGGCCCTAATTCTCTTGTACTTGTAATTATGGATACATTGTCAACTTTAAAATCATTGAAATCCTTTTAGTCCTCTTGTCACTCTCTAGATTTTCACTGAACTATTGTCATTTGTTTATTTTTGGCTTTATCATTGAGTGTGTGTGTGTGTGTGTGTGTGTGTGTGTGTGTGTGTGCATGTGTGTGTGTGCATCTCCTCTGCCTCCCTGCCAACGGGCCTACTCAGTTTGAGCATGAATATGTTCAGATTTGTAGTTAGATTTAGTGCAAAAAGATAGTTTTCAATTTTTCAAGACATGATTTTTCTGTGTTGCTTTGACTCTCCCAGGACTCAGTCTGTAGACCAGGCTGGCCATGAACTCATAGATCCTCCTGCCACCAGAGTGGTTACATTACAGGCATGTGGGGATATTTCCTGCTCCATACTGGGTTTTCTTCTTTCTTCCTTGCTTTCTTTCTTCTACCACATCAACTTCTTCTTTTCCTTCTTCTTCTACCCCTTGTACTTCTTTTTGTTCTTTATCTTTCTCGTCATCTTCTTCTCTTTTACTTCTTCTTCTTCTAATTTTCTTTTGCTCTTTCATCATGAGTCTTCACTATGCAGCTTTTACTGACCTGAGGCTCCATTGAACTCAAACCCACACAGCTTCCTGAATGCTGTTGATAAAAGCTCTCATGGCCACTGCCTAGAAATTTCGCCTTTCAAGTCTTGCTATCTAGCAATTTAATTTTTCAATAACTTACCCCTTTGTCTTTATGTCTACGCACTCCTGGAAATCCAGATCCTCCGACCTCCCTACACAATCAAAAATAACTAGAGTTAAAATAATTAACCTGGCCTTCATACAGGTGTAAATCAAAAATAAATGAAGAAGATCGAAGGGAACTTGGCCTGGGGATCAGATGAAACTTCATGGATTGCTGGAAAGCTGAACTAGTCAAGAGGTGTATGCTTACACAGAACAAACAAGTAGTGCTGCTTGTTTGAACTTGGGTTAGTATGTGAAGAAACACAGATTCTGATTCCAAAGTGAGTCTTTCTTTTCCACCTTTCTTTATTTCATAAGTAAAATCAGAGACCTGGTTGGCATGGAGCTTGTATTGCCAGTCCCACAAGCAAACAGGCTTTGTATGCATTCTGCCTCCACACCCCATCCCATTTGTCTCCTGCTGTATCATACAAATGCCCAGTCTTCTACCAATTTACACACACACAGACACATCGCACACACACACACACACACACACAAACACACAAACACACACTCACACATTCACAAACACACACACATATTAAAGAATAGGGCCCAGGAGCATAGACTATCTATAAATTGCAGAGGTCACTTGGTGGCATGTAGTGCCCTCTTCTGGTGAAAGGGCAGACAGAATACTCATGCATAAAATCAATCCAGAAGCATTTCATTTCTACTTATTATTACTATTATCATCATTATTATTATTCTGATTATTTTTGAGACAAACATTTAGTCTTTTCTTAGGAGACTGTCCTTGAACACTCTCTGTAATAAAGCAGGCTTGGAATTCAAACAGATCAATTTATGTTTGCCTCCCTAGTGTTGATGGGATTGACGGCCAATGTCAGGAACAGAACATAGTGTGTTCTCCTTTTTTCCCTTTTCCTTTGTCTGTAAACTCACATTTCTTCTCTCTTGTTTTCTTTTTCTTTCCCTTCACTCTCCATAGGAATCTAAACCTGGGCGGTGTTTTCCTTTTCATATAAGGCTGTGCTTTCCCAATATAAGAGCTTCCTACAATTCTTCAAGTGAAAATTGATTTTACTTTGTCACTGGGAAACACAAAGAACAAACAGGACCTTGAAAAGTACATCATATGATTGTGTCCATCTTGGTATCTTGTTGAGGTAACTCAAGCAAAGACGTGGAAATGAAAACCAAAGTAGGCAGGGCAGCCGGCATGTGGCCCATCATTGCTGAATTCTCTCAAACAACTGTGCTGGCCTTATGAATTTTAGCATTGTACTCCCTTGCTCTCTCTTACTCTCCATGGCTCCTTTACCTCCTTCCAACACGTGCCACAAGATATCTGTGAGAGTTGGTCTTCCAGAAAGCGTGTTGTCTGTCAGGAAGACAAACATTCTTGAATGATAGCTATCCAAGTTACATCATCTCAGTGGGTAAGGTATTGTCGCTGAGGAATATGAATGAACCATTTTAGTATATATTGTACTTGTTTTTAGGGGACCAAAGTTGTTGTTATTCATCAACATCCTCATCAAACTTGTGGCTCCTGCTGCCTTCCTTTTACAAATTAATTGCCTCTCTCCCCTCTCCTCTTGTGAGGGTAAATCAATGGAAAGTCTAACTTGGATATGGCTTGCTTTGGAATTGTGGGATTATATTCCTCTTTGCTGAACCTGGGCCATTCGGGGAGGACTGAGAGATGCTGCATTCACTGGAAAGTCTACCAAGTATTGATAATGGCTTTTCATAAGCATACAGCTGGAGCCCACTTTGCCTAAACTCAATACCCTATATATCCTCACCTGGGTCATCACAGGGCCATTGCTAGCTGATTGTGGTTGGATATAAAGAAACGAATCACTTAGAGTCAGAGAGTTCTGCTCCCTTGTCTTTTTATTTTACTTCATTTTTCTGTTGATTTTCATTGTTTGGTAAAATGTATACTATGCATCTTTGCAGACTGTCCTGGAACTCACTTTTGAGACCAGACTGGCTTCAAGCACACAGAAAATAGCTCAGCTCTGCCTCCCAAGGGCTGAGATTAATGATGTGTGACACAACCCCACAGTTTTTAATTTAATTTTGTTTTTGGGGGAGGGGGTATGGTGGGAATGCTTAATCAGTTCTTTCTTTAGATCCTTCAGGATTGATTTCATACAAAGTGTTCTGACCACAGTTTCCCTTCTTCCCACAGCTCCTTCTCCTCAGCCAAATCCAACTGGTGTTAGGGTTATGCTTCTAGTTCACTCTCTTTCACACATTGCTGTGTTAATGCAAGAGCTGTAATTACTTTTCTCCATGGATCCTGGAATTATCAGTTTTTAGATTCTGCATGTGGTTTAGCCATGCACATGATTAAAATCAGTGAAATCTGAGTACCACCTGCCAGTGCAAAAGAACTTTTACGAGGATTTCAACTTATAGGCAGAGTATGTCAAGAAAGGGCAAGCTCTCTGTCACTGGGTTTAGAGCATTTACAATTGGTGATACATAACCAAAGCATTACACAGGATCAAGCCAACTTTCAAATAAGGTAGCCAATCATTCTGTTGTACTGATAGTCACATTAATAGAGGAAATTAGAGAAAGATAGAGTGATAAATTTAGGGACATGGCTTCACTTCCAGCAGAAGTCAAATATATGAAACTTAAAAAAAAAAAAAAAAAAAAACCAGAAAGGGCCTGGTATATATCTTTGTAGTTGAAAGACTTTCTGTTTTTTTTTTTTCAGCATTTCTCTGTATACCCATTTCTTTTCTAGAACTCAGACTGTAGTCCTGGTGAGCTGACAAATCTCCGCTTTCCGATTTTTGAGAACAGAGGCTTGATTCATCATCTGTGGCTAAAAGTTGGAATTTTGTTATTTATTTTTGAGTACATGAGACCTGAGAACTATAGTAGCAGAACAATACTCAGGAATCAGTTGGTGTTCTGCCTTAGGGACTGTGTGAAATTTTTGTCTTGATGTTTGTTTGTTTTTGTTTTTTTTTTTAGTTTGTTTTTTGTATTAACTGTCTCCATATTTACTTTTCCTCCACTGTCTCTCCCTTCCTTCCTTCTTCCTTTCATTTCTTTTGGAAACTGGTTTTGTCTTTGTACCTTGAGAGCTGTCTTGAAACTCATTTTGTAGGCCAGGCAGAAGTGAAAGTCAGAAATCAACCTGTCTATCTGCCTCTGCCTCTGCCTCTGCCTCTGCCTCTGCTTCTGCCTCTTCCTCAGAACCACTGTGTACCAATCTCCACTGGAATACTCATATATGCATGTGCCATGCTTTCCAGTTAAACATTGGTTGAGGAGGGAAAGCCTACATGGCTGATAGGAATTCAGTTATTTTCAGGTTTATGAGGAAAAATAATCTTTGTTTTGTTTACTTTATATTTTCCCTTGTGGTTTTTTTTTTTTTTTTTTTAAGACAGCTCCTGTGTCCCTTTATCTTTGCTCCACTTCATGGTGCAGGTCTTCTTTCTGAGAACAGATATGAAAGCATTGAGCTTACTTCAAATTAGTTTACCTCTACTAATGTTGTTGTTCTCACTATACAGCAGAGATTGGCCAAGCCATGCATGAAAGTCCAGCCCTGTCAAAGAGCAAAGGGGACCTTTCTTGCTGCAGGGCTTAACAAAGCTTGGCCCTAATTCTCTTGTACTTGTAATTATGGATACATTGTGAATTTTAAAATCATTGAAATCCTGTTAGTCCTCTTGTCACTCTCTAGATTTTCACTGAACTATTTTCATTTGTTTATTTTTGGCTTTATCATTGAGTGTGTGTGTGTGTGTGTGTGTGTGTGTGTGTGTGTGTGTGCATGTGTGTGGCATTCATCTGCCTCCCTGCCAACGGGCCTACTCAATTTGAGCATGAATATGTTCAGATTTGTAGTTAGATTTAGTGCAAAAAGATAGTTTTCAATTTTTCAAGACATGATTTTTCTGTGTTCCTTTGACTCTCCCAGGACTCAGTCTGTAGACCAGGCTGGCCATGAACTCATAGATCCTCCTGCCACCAGAGTGGGTACATTACAGGCATGTGGGGATATTTCCTGCTCCATACTGGGTTTTCTTCTTTCTTCCTTGCTTTCTTTCTTCTACCACATCAACTTATTATTTTCCTTCTTCTTCTACCCCTTGTACTTCTTTTTGTTCTTTATCTTTCTCGTCA
Organism: Phodopus roborovskii; assembly: GCF_943737965.1. NCBI lineage: Eukaryota > Metazoa > Chordata > Mammalia > Rodentia > Cricetidae > Phodopus > Phodopus roborovskii. The sequence continues at coordinate 158,032 of NW_026127015.1, read as the reverse complement.
TCTTCTTCTCTTTTACTTCTTCTCTTCTTCTAATTTTCATTTGCTCTTTCATCATGAGGCTTCACTATGCAGCTTTTACTGACCTGAGGCTCCATTGAACTCAAACCCAAACAGCTTCCTGAATGCTGTTGATAAAATTCTCATGGCCACTGCCCCGTAATTTCGCCTTTCAAGTCTTGCTATCTAGCAATTTAATTTTTCAATTACTTACCCCTTTGACTTTATGTCTACGCACTCCTGGAAATCCAGATCCTCCGACCTCCCTACACAATCAAAAATAACTAGAGTTAAAATAATTAACCTGGCCTTCATACAGGTGTAAATCAAAAATAAATGAAGAAGATCGAAGGGAACTTGGCCTGGGGATCAGATGAAACTTCACGGATTGCTGGAAAGCTGAACTAGTCTAGAGGTGTATGCTTACACACAACAAACAAGTAGTGCTGCTTGTTTGAACTTGGGTTAGTATGTGAAGAAACACAGATTCTGATTCCAAAGTGAGTCTTTCTTTTCCACCTTTCTTTATTTCATAAGTAAAATCAGAGACCTGGTTGGCATGGAGCTTGTATTGCCAGTGCCACAAGCAAACAGGCTTTGTAGGCATTCTGCCTCCACACCCCATCCCGTTGTCTCCTGCTGTATCATACAAATGCCCAGTCTTCTACCAATTTACACACACACAGACACATGCACGCACACACACACACACACACACACAACACACAAACACACACTCACACATTCACAAACACACACACATATTAAAGAATAGGGCCCAGGAGCATCGACTGTCTATAAATTGCAGAGGTCACTTGGTGGCATGTAGTGCCCTCTTCTGGTGAAAGGGCAGACAGAATACTCATGCATAAAATCAATCCAGAAGCATTTCATTTCTACTTATTATTACTATTATCATCATTATTATTATTCTGATTATTTTTGAGACAAACATTTAGTCTTTTCGTAGGAGAATGTCCTTGAACACTCTCTGTAATAAAGCAGGCTTGGAATTCAAACAGATCAATTTATGTTTGCCTCCCTAGTGTTGATGGGATTGACGGCCAATGTCAGGAACAGAACATAGTGTGTTCTCCTTTTTTCCCTTTTCCTTTTTCTGTAAACTCACATTTCTTCTCGCTTGTTTTCTTTTTCTTTCCCTTCACTCTCCATAGGAATCTAAACCTGGGCGGTGTTTTCCTTTTCATATAAGGCTGTGCTTTCCCAATATAAGAGCTTCCTACAATTCTTCAAGTGAAATTTGATTTTACTTTGTCACTGGGAAACACAAAGAACAAACAGGACCTTGAAAAGTAAATCATATGATTGTGTCCATCTTGGTATCTTGTTGAGGTAACTCAAGCAAAGACGTGGAAATGAAAACCAAAGTAGGTAGGGCAGCCGGCATGTGGCCCATCATTGCTGAATTCTCTCAAACAACTGTGCTGGCCTTATGAATTTTAGCATTGTACTCCCTTGCTCTCTCTTACTCTCCATGGCTCCTTTACCTCCTTCCAACACGTGCCACAAGATATCTGTGAGAGTTGGTCTTCCAGAAAGCGTGTTGTCTGTCAGGAAGACAAACATTCTTGAATGATAGCTATCCATTTTACATCATCTCAGTGGGTAAGGTATTGTCGCTGAGGAATATGAATGAACCATTTTAGTATATATTGTACTTGTTTTTAGGGGACCAAAGTTGTTGTTATTCATCAACATCCTCATCAAACTTGTGGCTCCTGCTGCCTTCCTTTTACAAATTAATTGCCTCTCTCCCTCTCCTCTCGTGAGGGTAAATCAATGGAAAGTCTAACTTGGATATGGCTTGCTTTGGAATTGTGGGATTATATTCCTCTTTACTGAACCTGGGCCATTCAGGTAGGACTGAGAGATGCTGCATTCACTGGAAAGTCTACCAAGTATTGATAATGGCTTTTCATAAGCATACAGCTGGAGCCCACTTTGCCTAAACTCAATACCCTATATATCCTCACCTGGGTCATCACAGGGCCATTGCTAGCTGATTGTGGTTGGATATAAAGAAAGGAATCACTTAGAGTCAGAGAGTTCTGCTCCCTTGTCTTTTTATTTTACTTCATTTTTCTTTTGATTTTCATTGTTTGGCAAAATGTATACTATGCATCTTTGTAGACTGTCCTGGAACTCACTTTTGAGACCTGACTGGCTTCAAGCACACAGAAAATAGCTCAGCTCTGCCTCCCAAGGCCTGAGATTAATGATGTGTGACACAACCCCACAGTTTTTAATTTAATTTTGTTTTTGGGGAAGGGGGTATGGTGGGAATGCTTAATTAGTTCTTTCTTTAGATCCTTCAGGATTGATTTCATACAAAGTGTTCTGACCACAGTTTCCCTTCTTCCCACAGCTCCTTCTCCTCAGCCAAATCCAACTGGTGTTAGGGTTATGCTTCTAGTTCACTCTCTTTCACACATTGCTGTGTTAATGCAAGAGCTGTAATTACTTTTCTCCATGGATCCTGGAATTATCAGTTTTTAGATTCTGCATGTGGTTTCGCCATGCACATGATTAAAATCAGTGAAATCTGAGTACCACCTGCCAGTGCAAAAGAACTTTTAAGAGGATTTCAACTTATAGTCAGAGTATGTCAGGAAAGGGCAAGCTGTCTGTCACTGGGTTTAGAGCATTTACAATTGGTGATGCATAACCAAAGCATTACACAGGATCAAGCCAACTTTCAAATAAGGTAGCCAATCATTCTGTTGTACTGATAGTCACATTAATACAGGAAATTAGAGAAAGATAGAGTGATAAATTTAGGGACATGGCTTCCTTTCCAGCAGAAGTCAAATATATGAAATTAAAAAAAAAAAATAACCAGAAATGGCCTGGTAGATGTCTTAATAGTTGGAAGTCTTTCTGTCTTTTTTTTTTTTTCAGCATTTCTCTATATAACCATTTCTTTTCTAGAACTCAGATTGTAATCCCGGTGAGCTGACAAATCTGCCTTTCCGATTTTTGAGAACAGAGGCTTGATTCATCATCTGTGGCTAAAAGTTGGAATTTTGTTATTGATTTTTGAGTACATGAGACCTGAGAACTATAGTAGCGGAACAATACTCAGGAATCAGTTGGTGTTCTGCCTTAGGGACTCTGTGAAATTTTTGTCTTGATGTTTGTTTGTTTTTGTTTTTGTTTTTTAGTTTGTTTTTTGTATTAACTGTCTCCATATTTACATTTCCTCCACTGTCTCTCCCTTCCTTCCTTCTTCCTTTCATTTCTTTTGGAAACTGGTTTTGTCTTTGTAACTTGAGAGCTGTCTTGAAACTCATTTTGTAGGCAAGGCAGAAGTGAAAGTCAGAAATCAACCTTCTCTCTGCCTCTGCCTCTGCCTCTGCCTCTGCCTCTGCTTCTGCCTCTTCCTCAGAACCACTGTGTACCAATCTCCACTGGAATACTCATATATGCATGTGCCATGCTTTCCAGTTAAACATTGGTTGAGGAGGGAAAGCCTACATAGCTGATAGGAATTCAGTTATTTTCAGGTTTATGAGGAAAAATAAACTTTGTTTTGTTTACTTTATATTTTCACTTGTGTTTTTTTTTTTTTTTTTTTTAAGACAGCTCGTGTCCCTTTATCTGTGCTCCACTACATGGTGCAGGTCTTCTTTCTGAGAACAGATATGAAAGCATTGAGCTACTTCAAATTAGTTTACCTCTACTAATGTTGTTGTTCTCACTATACAGCAGAGATTGGCCAAGCCATGCATGAAAGTCCAGCCCTGTCAAAGAGCAAAGGGGACCTTTCTTGCTGCAGGGCTTAACAAAGCTTGGCCCTAATTCTCTTGTACTTGTAATTATGGATACATTGTGAATTTTAAAATCATTGAAATCCTGTTAGTCCTCTTGTCACTCTCTAGATTTTCACTGAACTATTGTCATTTGTTTATTTTTGGCTTTATCATTGAGTGTGTGTGTGTGTGTGTGTGTGTGTGTGTGTGTGTGTGTGTGCTTGTGTGTGTGGCATCTCATCTGCCTCCCTGCCAACGGGCCTACTCAGTTTGAGCATGAATATGTTCAGATTTGTAGTTAGATTTAGTGCAAAAAGATAGTTTTCAATTTGTCAAGACATGATTTTTCTGTGTTGCTTTGACTCTCCCAGGACTCAGTCTGTAGACCAGGCTGGCCATGAACTCATAGATCCTCCTGCCACCAGAGTGGTTACATTACAGGCATGTGGGGATATTTCCTGCTCCATCCTGGGTTTTCTTCTTTCTTCCTTGCTTTCTTTCTTCTACCACATCAACTTCTTATTTTCCTTCTTCTTCTACCCCTTGTACTTCTTTTTGTTCTTTATCTTTCTCGTCATCTTCTTCTCTTTTCCTTCTTCTTCTTCTAATTTTCTTTTGCTCTTTCATCATGAGGCTTCACTATGCAGCTTTTACTGACCTGAGGCTCCATTGAACTCAAACCCAAACAGCTTCCTGAATGCTGTTGATAAAATTCTCATGGCCACTGCCCAGTAATTTCGCCTTTCAAGTCTTGCTATCTAGCAATTTAATTTTTCAATTACTTACCCCTTTGACTTTATGTCTATGCACTCCTGGAAATCCAGATCCTCAGACCTCCCTACACAATCAAAAATAACTAGAGTTAAAATAATTAACCTGGCCTTCATACAGGTGTAAATCAAAAATAAATGAAGAAGATCGAAGGGAACTTGGCCTGGGGATCAGATGAAACTTCACGGATTGCTGCAAAGCCGAACTATTCAAGAGGTGTATGCTTACACAGAACAAACAAGTAGTGCTGCTTGTTTGAACTTGGGTTAGTATGTGAAGAAACACAGATTCTGATTCCAAATTGAGTCTTTCTTTGTCCACCTTTCTTTATTTCATAAGTAAAATCAGAGACCTGGTTGGCATGGAGCTTGTATTGCCAGTGCCACAAGCAAACAGGCTTTGTAGGCATTCTGCCTCCACACCCCATCCCGTTGTCTCCTGCTGTATCATACAAATGCCCAGTCTTCTACCAATTTACACACACACAGACACATCCACGCACACACACACACACACACACACACACACACAAACACACACTCACACATTCACAAACACACACACATATTAAAGAATAGGGCCCAGGAGCATAGACTGTCTATAAATTGCAGAGGTCACTTGGTGGCATGTAGTGCCCTCTTCTGGTGAAAGGGCAGACAGAATACTAATGCATAAAATCAATCCAGAAGCATTTCATTTCTACTTATTATTACTATTATCATCATTATTATTATTCTGATTATTTTTGAGACAAACATTTAGTCTTTTCGTAGGAGAATGTCCTTGAACACTCTCTGTAATAAAGCAGGCTTGGAATTCAAACAGATCAATTTATGTTTGCCTCCCTAGTGTTGATGGGATTGACGGCCAATGTCAGGAACAGAACATAGTGTGTTCTCCTTTTTTCCCTTTTCCTTTGTCTGTAAACTCACATTTCTTCTCTCTTGTTTTCTTTTTCTTTCCCTTCACTCTCCATAGGAATCTAAACCTGGGCGGTGTTTTCCTTTTCATATAAGGCTGTGCTTTCCCAATATAAGAGCTTCCTACAATTCTTCAAGTGAAATTTGATTTTACTTTGTCACTGGGAAACACAAAGAACAAACAGGACCTTGAAAAGTACATCATATGATTCTGTCCATCTTGGTATCTTGTTGAGGTAACTCAAGCAAAGACGTGGAAATGAAAACCAAAGTAGGTAGGGCAGCCGGCATGTGGCCCATCATTGCTGGAATTTCTCTCGAACAACTGTGCTGGCCTTATGAATTTTAGCATTGTACTCCCTTGCTCTCTCTTACTCTCCATGGCTCCTTTACCTCCTTCCAACACGTGCCACAAGATATCTGTGAGAGTTGGTCTTCCAGAAAGCGTGTTGTCTGTCAGGAAGACAAACATTCTTGAATGATAGCTATCCAGGTTACATCATCTCAGTGGGTAAGGTATTGTCGCTGAGGAATATGAATGAACCATTTTAGTATATATTGTACTTGTTTTTAGGGGACCAAAGTTGTTGTTATTCATCAACATCCTCATCAAACTTGTGGCTCCTGCTGCCTTCCTTTTACAAATTAATTGCCTCTCTCCCTCTCCTCTCGTGAGGGTAAATCAATGGAAAGTCTAACTTGGATATGGCTTGCTTTGGAATTGTGGGATTATATTCCTCTTTGCTGAACCTGGGCAATTCAGGGAGTACTGAGAGATGCTGCATTCACTGGAAAGTCTACCAAGTATTGATAATGGCTTTTCATAAGCATACAGCTGGAGCCCACTTTGCCTAAACTCAATACCCTATATATCCTCACCTGGGTCATCACAGGGCCATTGCTAGCTGATTGTGGTTGGATATAAAGAAACGAATCACTTAGAGTCAGAGAGTTCTGCTCCCTTGTCTTTTTATTTTACTTCATTTTTCTGTTGATTTTCATTGTTTGATAAAATGTATACTATGCATCTTTGCAGACTGTCCTGGAACTCACTTTTGAGACCAGACTGGCTTCAAGCACACAGAAAATAGCTCAGCTCTGCCTCCCAAGGCCTGAGATTAATGATGTGTGACACAACCCCACAGTTTTTAATTTAATTTTGTTTTTGGGGAAGGGGGTATGGTGGGAATGCTTAATCAGTTCTTTCTTTAGATCCTTCAGGATTGATTTCATACAAAGTGTTCTGACCACAGTTTCCCTTCTTCCCACAGCTCCTTCTCCTCAGCCAAATCCAACTGGTGTTAGGGTTATGCTTCTAGTTCACTCTCTTTCACACATTGCTGTGTTAATGCAAGAGCTGTAATTACTTTTCTCCATGGATCCTGGAATTATCAGTTTTTAGATTCTGCATGTGGTTTAGCCATGCACATGATTAAAATCAGTGAAATCTGAGTACCACCTGCCAGTGCAAAAGAACTTTTACGAGGATTTCAACTTATAGGCAGAGTATGTCAGGAAAGGGCAAGCTGTCTGTCACTGGGTTTAGAGCATTTACAATTGGTGATACATAACCAAAGCATTACACAGGATCAAGCCAACTTTCAAATAAGGTAGCCAATCATTCTGTTGTACTGATAGTCACATTAATAGAGGAAATTAGAGAAAGATAGACTGATAAATTTAGGGACATGGCTTCCTTTCCAGCAGAAGTCAAATATATGAAATTAAAAAAAAAAATAACCAGAAATGGCCTGGTAGATGTCTTAATAGTTGAAAGTCTTTCTGTCTTTTTTTTTCAGCATTTCTCTATATAACCATTTCTTTTCTAGAACTCAGATTGTAGTCCTGGTGAGCTGACAAATCTCCGCTTTCCGATTTTTGAGAACAGAGGCTTGATTCATCATCTGTGGCTAAAAGTTGGAATTTTGTTATTGATTTTTGAGTACATGAGACCTGAGAACTATAGTAGCAGAACAATACTCAGGAATCAGTTCGTGTTCTACCTTAGGGACTGTGTGAAATTTTTGTCTTGATGTTTGTTTTTTTTTGTTTTTTTTTAGTTTGTTTTTTGTATTAACTGTCTCCATATTTACATTTCCTCCACTGTCTCTCCCTTCCTTCCTTCTTCCTTTCATTTCTTTTGGAAACTGGTTTTGTCTTTGTACCTTGAGAGCTGTCTTGAAACTCATTTTGTAGGCCAGGCAGAAGTGAAAGTCAGAAATCAACCTGTCTATCTGCCTCTGCCTCTGCCTCTTCCTCAGAACCACTGTGTACCAATCTCCACTTGAATACTCATATATGCATGTGCCGTGCATTCCAGTTAAACATTGGTTGAGGAGGGAAAGCCTACATGGCTGATAGGAATTCAGTTATTTTCAGGTTTATGAGGAACTATAATCTTTGTTTTGTTTACTTTATATTTTCCCTTGTGGTTTTTTTTTTTTTTTTTTTTAAGACAGCTTGTGTCCCTTTATCTTTGCTCCACTTCATGGTGCAGGTCTTCTTTCTGAGAACAGTTATGAAAGCATTGAGCTTACTCAAATTAGTTTACGTCTACTACTGTTGTTGTTGTCACTATACAGCAGAGATTGGCCAAGCCATACATGAAAGTCCAGCCCTGTCAAAGAGCAAAGGGGACCTTTCTTGCTTTAGGGCCTAACAAAGCTTGGCCCTAATTCTCTTGTACTTGTAATTATGGATACATTGTGAATTTTAAAATCATTGAAATCCTGTTAGTCCTCTTGTCACTCTCTAGATTTTCACTCAACTATTTTCATTTGTTTATTTTTGGCTTTATCATTGAGTGTGTGTGTGTGTGTGTGTGTGTGTGTGTGTGTGTGTGTGTGTGCATATCATCTGCCTCCCTGCAAACGGGCCTATTAAATTTGAGCATGAATATGTTCAGATTTGTAGTTAGATTTAGTGCAAAAAGATAGTTTTCAATTTTTCAAGACATGATTTTTCTGTGTTCCTTTGACTCTCCCAGGACTCAGTCTGTAGACCAGGCTGGCCATGAACTCATAGATCCTCCTGCCACCAGAGTGGGTACATTACAGGCATGTGGGGATATTTCCTGCTCCATACTGGGTTTTCTTCTTTCTTCCTTGCTTTCTTTCTTCTACCACATCAACTTATTATTTTCCTTCTTCTTCTACCCCTTCTACTTCTTTTTGTTCTTTATCTTTCTCGTCATCTTCTTCTCTTTTACTTCTTCTTCTTCTAATTTTCATTTGCTCTTTCATCATGAGGCTTCACTATGCAGCTTTTACTGACCTGAGTCTCCATTGAACTCAAACCCAAACAGCTTCCTGAATGCTGTTGATAAAATTCTCATGGCCACTGCCCCGTAATTTCGCCTTTCAAGTCTTGCTATCTAGCAATTTAATTTTTCAATTACTTACCCCTTTGACTTTATGTCCACGCACTCCTGGAAATCCAGATCCTCCGACCTCCCTACACAATCAAAAATAACTAGAGTGAAAATAATTAACCAGGCCTTCATACAGGTGTAAATCAAAAATAAATGAAGAAGATCGAAGGGAACTTGGCCTGGGGATCAGATGAAACTTCACGGATTGCTGGAAAGCTGAACTAGTCTAGAGGTGTATGCTTACACACAACAAACAAGTAGTGCTGCTTGTTTGAACTTGGGTTAGTATGTGAAGAAACACAGATTCTGATTCCAAAGTGAGTCTTTCTTTTCCACCTTTCTTTATTTCATAAGTAAAATCAGAGACCTGGTTGGCATGGAGCTTGTATTGCCAGTGCCACAAGCAAACAGGCTTTGTAGGCATTCTGCCTCCACACCCCATCCCGTTGTCTCCTGCTGTATCATACAAATGCCCAGTCTTCTACCAATTTACACACACACAGACACATGCACGCACACACACACACACACACACACACAACACAAACACACACTCACACATTCACAAACACACACACTTATTAAAGAATAGGGCCCAGGAGCATCGACTGTCTATAAATTGCACAGGTCACTTGGTGGCATGTAGTGCCCTCTTCTGGTGAAAGGGCAGACAGAATACTCATGCATAAAATCAATCCAGAAGCATTTCATTTCTACTTATTATTACTATTATCATCATTATTATTTTTCTGATTATTTTTGAGACAAACATTTAGTCTTTTCGTAGGAGAATGTCCTTGAACACTCTCTGTAATAAAGCAGGCTTGGAATTCAAACAGATCAATTTATGTTTGCCTCCCTAGTGTTGATGGGATTGACGGCCAATGTCAGGAACAGAACATAGTGTGTTCTCCTTTTTTCCCTTTTCCTTTTTCTGTAAACTCACATTTCTTCTCGCTTGTTTTCTTTTTCTTTCCCTTCACTCTCCATAGGAATCTAAACCTGGGCGGTGTTTTCCTTTTCATATAAGGCTGTGCTTTCCCAATATAAGAGCTTCCTACAATTCTTCAAGTGAAATTTGATTTAACTTTGTCACTGGGAAACACAAAGAACAAACAGGACCTTGAAAAGTAAATCATATGATTGTGTCCATCTTGGTATCTTGTTGAGGTAACTCAAGCAAAGACGTGGAAATGAAAACCAAAGTAGGCAGGGCAGCTGGCATGTGGCCCATCATTGCTGGATTCTCTCAAACAACTGTGCTGGCCTTATGAATTTTAGCATTGTACTCCCTTGCTCTCTCTTACTCTCCATGGCTCCTTTACCTCCTTCCAACACGTGCCACAAGATATCTGTGAGAGTTGGTCTTCCAGAAAGCGTGTTGTCTGTCAGGAAGACAAACATTCTTGAAGGATAGCTATCCATTTTACATCATCTCAGTGGGTAAGGTATTGTCGCTGAGGAATATGAATGAACCATTTTAGTATATATTGTACTTGTTTTTAGGGGACCAAAGTTGTTGTTATTCATCAACATCCTCATCAAACTTGTGGCTCCTGCTGCCTTCCTTTTACAAATTAATTGCCTCTCCTCCCTCTCCTCTCGTGAGGGTAAATCAATGGAAAGTCTAACTTGGATATGGCTTGCTTTGGAATTGTGGGATTATATTCCTCTTTACTGAACCTGGGCCATTCAGGTAGGACTGAGAGATGCTGCATTCACTGGAAAGTCTACCAAGTATTGATAATGGCTTTTCATAAGCATACAGCTGGAGCCCACTTTGCCTAAACTCAATACCCTATATATCCTCACCTGGGTCATCACAGGGCCATTGCTAGCTGATTGTGGTTGGATATAAAGAAAGGAATCACTTAGAGTCAGAGAGTTCTGCTCCCTTGTCTTTTTATTTTACTTCATTTTTCTTTTGATTTCATTGTTTGGCAAAATGTATACTATGCATCTTTGTAGACTGTCCTGGAACTCACCTTTCTGAGACCTGACTGGCTTCAAGCACACAGAAAATAGCTCAGCTCTGCCTCCCAAGGCCTGAGATTAATGATGTGTGACACAACCCCACAGTTTTTAATTTAATTTTGTTTTTGGGGAAGGGGGTATGGTGGGAATGCTTAATTAGTTCTTTCTTTAGATCCTTCAGGATTGATTTCATACAAAGTGTTCTGACCACAGTTTCCCTTCTTTCCACAGCTCCTTCTCCTCAGCCAAATCCAACTGGTGTTAGGGTTATGCTTCTAGTTCACTCTCTTTCACACATTGCTGTGTTAATGCAAGAGCTGTAATTACTTTTCTCCATGGATCCTGGAATTATCAGTTTTTAGATTCTGCATGTGGTTTCGCCATGCACATGATTAAAATCAGTGAAATCTGAGTACCACCTGCCAGTGCAAAAGAACTTTTAAGAGGATTTCAACTTATAGTCAGAGTATGTCAGGAAAGGGCAAGCTGTCTGTCACTGGGTTTAGAGCATTTACTATTGGTGATGCATAACCAAAGCATTACACAGGATCAAGCCAACTTTCAAATAAGGTAGCCAATCATTCTGTTGTACTGATAGTCACATTAATACAGGAAATTAGAGAAAGATAGAGTGATAAATTTAGGGACATGGCTTCCTTTCCAGCAGAAGTCAAATATATGAAATTAAAAAAAAAACAAACCAGAAATGGCCTGGTAGATGTCTTAATAGTTGGAAGTCTTTCTGTCTTTTTTTTTTTTTCAGCATTTCTCTATATAACCATTTCTTTTCTAGAACTCAGATTGTAATCCCGGTGAGCTGACAAATCTGCTTTCCGATTTTTGAGAACAGAGGCTTGATTCATCATCTGTGGCTAAAAGTTGGAATTTTGTTATTGATTTTTGAGTACATGAGACCTGAGAACTATAGTAGCGGAACAATACTCAGGAATCAGTTGGTGTTCTGCCTTAGTGACTCTGTGAAATTTTTGTCTTGATGTTTGTTTGTTTTTGTTTTTGTTTTTTAGTTTGTTTTTTGTATTAACTGTCTCCATATTTACATTTCCTCCACTGTCTCTCCCTTCCTTCCTTCTTCCTTTCAATTCTTTGGGAAACTGGTTTTGTCTTTGTACCTTGAGAGCTGTCTTGAAACTCATTTTGTAGGCCAGGCAGAAGTGAAAGTCAGAAATCAACCTGTCTATCTGCCTCTGCCTCTTCCTCTTCCTCAGAACCACTGTGTACCAATCTCCACTTGAATACTCATATATGCATGTGCCGTGCTTTCCAGTTAAACATTGGTTGAGGAGGGAAAGCCTACATGGCTGATAGGAATTCAGTTATTTTCAGGTTTATGAGGAACTATAATCTTTGTTTTGTTTACTTCATATTTTCACTTGTGTGTTTTTTTTTTCTTTTTTTTAAAGACAGCTTGTGTCCCTTTAACTTTGCTCCACTTCATGGTGCAGGTCTTCTTTCTGAGAACAGATATGAAAGCATTGAGCTTACTCAAATTAGTTTACCTCTACTACTGTTGTTGTTGTCACTATACAGCAGAGATTGGCCAAGCCATACATGAAAGTCCAGCCCTGTCAAAGAGCAAAGCGTACCTTTCTTGCTTTAGGGCCTAACAAAGCTTGGCCCTAATTCTCTTGTACTTGTAATTATGGATACATTGTGAATTTTAAAATCATTGAAATCTTGTTAGTCCTCTTGTCACTCTCTAGATTTTCACTGAACTATTTTCATTTGTTTATTTTTGGCTTTATCATTGAGTGTGTGTGTGCTTGTGTGTGTGTGTGTGTGTGTGTGTGTGTGTGTGTGTGTGTGTGTGTGTGTATCATCTGCCTCCCTACCAACGGGCCTACTCAGTTTGAGCATGAATATGTTCAGATTTGTAGTTAGATTTAGTGCAAAAAGATAGTTTTCAATTTGTCAAGACATGATTTTTCTGTGTTGCTTTGACTCTCCCAGGACTCAGTCTGTAGACCAGGCTGGCCATGAACTCATAGATTCTCCTGCCACCAGAGTGGTTACATTACAGGCATGTGGGGATATTTCCTGCTCCATACTGGGTTTTCTTCTTTCTTTCTTGCTTTCTTCCTTCTACCACATCAACTTCTTATTTTCCTTCTTCTTCTACCCCTTCTTTTTGTTCTTTATCTTTCTCGTCATCTTCTTCTCTTTTACTTCTTCTTATTCTAATTTTCTTTTTCTCTTTCATCATGAGGCTTCACTATGCAGCTTTTACTGACCTGAGTCTCCATTGAACTCAAACCCAAACAGCTTCCTGAATGCTGTTGATAAAATTCTCATGGCCACTGCCCAGTAATTTCGCCTTTCAAGTCTTGCTATCTAGCAATTTAATTTTTCAATTACTTACCCCTTTGACTTTATGTCCATGCACTCCTGGAAATCCAGATCCTCCCACCTCCCTACACAATCAAAAATAACTAGAGTTAAAATAATTAACCTGGCCTTCATACAGGTGTAAATCAAAAATAAATGAGGAAGATCAAAGCGAACTTGGCCTGGGGATCAGGTGAAACTTCACGGATTGCTGGAAAGCTGAACTAGTCTAGAGGTGTATGCTTACACACAACAATCAAGTAGTGCTGCTTGTTTGAACTTGGCTTAATATGTGAAGAAACACAGATTCTGATTCCAAAGTGAGTCTTTCTTTGTCCACCTTTATTTCATAAGTAACATCAGAGACCTGGTTGGCATTGAGCTTGTATTTCCAGTCCCACAAGCAAACAGGCTTTGTATGAATTCTGCCTCCACACCCCATCCCATTTTCTGCTGCTGTATCATACAAGTGCCCAGTCTTCTACCAATTCACACACACACACAATCAGACGCATCCACACTCACACACACACATTCACAAACACACACACACACACACACACACACACTCACACACACACACACACACACAAACACACACACATTAAAGAATAGGGCCCAGGAGCATAGACTATCTAAAATTGCAGAGGTCACTTGGTGGCATGTAGTGCCCTCTTCTGGTGAAAGGGCATAACTGCAGAAAGAATACTCCTGCATAAAATCAATACAGAAGCATTTCATTTATACTTATTATTACTATTATCATCATTATTATTATTCTGATTATTTTAGAGACAAACATTTAGTCTTTTCTTAGGAGACTGTCCTTGAACACTCTCTGTAATAAAGCAGGCTTGGAATTCAAACAGAACAATTTATGTTTGCCTCCCTAGTGTTGATGGGATTGAAGGCCAATGTCAGGAACAGAACATAGTGTGTTCTCCTTTTTTCCCTTTTCCTTTTTCTGTAAACTCACATTTCTTCTCTCTTGTTTTCTTTTTCTTTACCTTCACTCTCCATAGGAATCTAAACCTGGGCGGTGTTTTCCTTTTCATATAAGACTGTGCTTTCTCAATATAAGAGCTTCCTACAATTCTTCAAGTGAAAATTGGTTTTACTTTGTCACTAGGAAACACAAAGAACAAAAAGAACCTTGAAAAGTACAACATATGATTGTGTCCATTTTGATATCTTGTTGAGGTAACTAAAGCGAAGACGAGGAAATGACAACCAAAGTAGCATGGCAGCCGGCACGTAGCCCATCATTTTTGGATTCTCTCAAACATCTTTGCTGGCCTTATGAATTTTAGCATTGTACTCCCTTGTTCTCTGTTACTCTCCATGGCTCCTTTACCTCCTTCCATCACGTGCTACAACATATTTGTGAGAGTTGATCTTCCAGAAAGTGTGTTGTCTGTCAGAACGACAAATATTCTTGAATGATAGCTATCCAAGTTACATCATCTCAGTGGGTAAGGTATTGTCGCTGAGGAATATGAATGAAACATTTTAGTATATATTGTACTTGCTTTTAGGGGACCAGAGTTGTTATTCATCAACATCCTCATCATACTTGTGGCTCCTGCTGCTTTCCTTTTACAAATTAATCCCTGTCCTCTCCTCTCTTGAGGGTAAATCAATGGACAGTGTAATTTGGATATGGTTTGCTTTGGACTTGTGGGATTATATTCCTCTCTGCTGTACCTGGGCCATTCGGAGAGGACTGAGTGATGCTGCATTCACTGGAAAGTCTACCAAGTATTGATGATGGCTTTTCATAAGCATACAGCTGGAGCCCACTTTGCCAAAACTCAATACCCTATATATCCTCACCTGGGTCATCACAGGGTCATTGCTAGCTGATTGAGGTTGGATATAAAGAAACGAATCACTTAGATTCAGAGAGTTCTGTTCCTTGTCTTTTTATTTTATTTCATTTTACTGTTGATTTTCATTGTTTGGCAAAATGTATACTATGCATCTTTGCAGACTATCCTGGAACTCACTTTTGAGACCAGATTGGCTTCAAGCACACAGAAAATAGCTCAGCTCTCCCTCCCAAGGGCTGAAAATAATGATGTGTGACACAACCCCAGTTTTTATTTTATTTTTGTTTTTCGGGAAGGGGGTATGGTTGGAATGCTTTATCAGTTCTTTCTTTAGATACTTCAGGATTGATTTCATACAAAGTGTTCTGACCACAGTTTCCCTTCTTCCCACAGCTCCTTCTCCTCAGCCAAATCCAACTGGTGTTAGGGTTATGCTTCTAGTTCACTCTCTTTCACACATTGCTGTGTTAATGCAACAGCCGTAATTACTTTTCTCTATGGATCCTGGAATTATCATTTTTTAGATTATGCATGTGGTTTAGCCATGCACATGATTAAAATTAGTGAAATCTGAGTACCACCTGCCAGTGCAAAAGAACTTTTACGAGGATTTCAACTTACAGGCAGAGTATGTCAAGAAAGGGCAATCTCTCTGTCACTGGGTTTATATCCTTTACAATTGGTGATACATAAACAAAGCATTACACAGGATCAAGCCAACTTTCAAATAAGGTAGCCAATCATTCTGTTGTACTGATAGTCATATTAATAGAGGAAATTAGAGAAAGATAGAGTGATAAATTTAGGGACATGGCTTTACTTCCAGCAGAAGTCAAATATATGAAACTTAAAAAAAAACAAACCAGAAAGGGCCTTGGAGATATCTTAGTAGTTGAAAGACTTTCTGTCTTTTTTTTTTCAGCATTTCTGTGCATACCCATTTCTTTTCTAGAACTCAGGCTGAAGTCCTGGTGAGCTGACAAATCTCCACTTTCAGATTTTTGAGAACAGAGGCTTGATTCATCATCTGTGGCTAAAAGTTGGAATTTTGTTATTTATTTTTGCGTACATGAGAACTGAGAACTATAGTAGTAGAAACATGCTCAGGAATCAGTTGGTGTTCTGCCTTAGTGACTCTGTGAAATTTTTGTCTTGATGTTTGTTTGATTTGTTTTTGTTTTTAGTTTGTTATTTTGTATTAACTGTCTCCATATTTACATTTCCTCCACTGTCTCTCCCTTCCTTCCTTCTTCCTTTCTTTTCTTTTTGAAACTGGTTTTGTCTTTGTACCTTGAGAGCTGTCTTGAAACTCATTTTGTAGGCCAGGCAGAAGTGAAAGTCAGAAATCAACCTGTCTCTCTACCTCTGCCTCTGCCTCCACCTCAGAAACACTGTGTACCAATCTCCACTGTAATACTCAGATATGCGTGTGCCATGCTTTCCAGTTAAACATTGTTTGAGGAGGGAAAGCCTACATGGCTGATAGGAATTCAGTTATTTTCAGGTTTACTGAAAACTAAAGTTTGTTTTGTTTGCTTTTTATTTTCACTTTTTTTTTTATTTTTTTAAGACAGGTCGTGTCCCTTTATCTGTGCTCCACTACATTGTGCAGGTCTTCTTTCTGAGAACAGATATGAAAGCATTGAGCTACTTCAAATTAGTTTACCTCTACTAATTTTGTTGTTCTCACTATACAGCAGAGATTGGCCAAGCCATGCATGAAAGTCCAGCCCTGTCAAAGAGCAAAGGGGACCTTTCTTACTCCAGGGCTTAAAAAGCTTGGCCCTAATTCTCTTGTACTTGTACTTATGGATACATTGTGAATTTTAAAATTATTGAAATCCTGTTAGTCCTCTTGTCCCTCTCTAGATTTTCACTGAAGTATTGTCATTTGTTTATTTCTGGCTTTATCATTGAGTGTGTGTGTGTGTGTGTGTGTGTGTGTGTGTGAGAGAGAGAGAGAGAGAGAGAGAGAGAGAGAGAGAGAGAGAGAGAGAGTGTGCATCTTGTCTGCCTCCCTTTCAACGGGCCTACTCAGTTTGAGCATGAATATGTTCAGATTTATATTTAGGTAGCCAATCATTCTATTGTACTGATAGTCATATTCATAGAGGTAAGTAGAGTAAGATTGAGTGATAAATTTAGGGACATGGCTTCATTTCTAGCAGAAGTGAAATATGTGAAACTTAAAAAAAACAAACAAACAAACAAACAAACCATAAAGGGCCTGGGAGATGGCTTAGTATTTGAAAGACTTTCTGTCTTTTTTTTTTTTTTAATCACCATTTCTCTGTAGACCCATTTCTTTTCTAGAACTCAGACTGAAGTCCTGGTGAGCTGAAAAATCTCCAGTTTCTGATATTTGAGAACAGAGGCTTGATTCATCATCTGTGGCTAAAAGTTGGAATTTTGTTATTCATTTTTGAGTACATGAGACCTGAGAACAATAGTAGCAGAACAATACTCAGAAATCAGTTGGTGTTCAGCCTTAGGGTCTGTGTGACCTTTTTTGTCTTGATGTTTGTTTTTGTTTTCGTTTTTATGTTTGTATTTTTTCAGGTTTATTTTTTTATTTAATTTTGTATAAGAAAGTCCAATTAAATGAAAACAAATATTTATATACAATATTTGGGAATGGGCGTCCTTCTTTCCAAACTACTTCCTGCTGGTAAGGGGCACTGTCTTGGGGGATTCGAAAAAGATTCAGGTATGCTAGCTGTAGTCTATAGGGCTGTTTTGTCCAGGTGTTTTGAATGTAGGATCAGCTTTTACTCTGTTTCAGGCAGTCTGGCGTGATCAAACTACATTAGTCTGGAAGGAATCCACATCTTTTCATTTTCTGTGGAAACAATAATAGAAATCCTTTTCCCCAGTAACTTGTCCTTCAACTTAAATTTTGGAGTCAAAGCATTTTTTTTAATTTATTATTTTTCCTGTCGATCCCAGTTCCCTCTCCCTCCCTCCCTCCCCCCCTGTCATCCTTCCCTCCTTCTGTCCCTTTTACCCTCTCTGCCCTCTCACATGCACTCAAAAAACCCTCCCCTCCTGTCCCCCACCCCAATTCCATATGTAGGGGAATGCCATCCAGTTGGGGTCATGTAGATCTGACAGGTCATGTGAAGTAGGGACTAGGGCTTCTCTCCTGTCTCTAGACTAATGCAGTTTTCCCTCCATGGGGGATATGTTCACAAAGTCCTTTTGTGCACCAGGGATACATTCTGGCTCCACTGTCTGAGGTCTCTTAGACTGCTCAGTCCATCTGGCTGAGACCCATAATCATGGGGGCCTGAGTCAGTCTCATGCTGGCTTCCCAGCTATCAGTCTAGTGGCCCTTAGCTCCTCCTTGTTCAGGTAAGCTGTCTCTATGTGTTTCTGCTGCATGGTCTTGTCCTCTCCATCTGCATCTGGGTTCTAGTTTGACTCAGTGTTTATGTATGGGTGTTTGATCCTGTTTTCAACAGGCATTAGTTGAGGACTCCATGGAGAAGTTAGTTGTTGATCTCACTCTCTGGGAAGAGCATGTATGATAGCCTTTTCACGGAAGCTGAGATTGTTAGTTGGGAGCAGTCTTGTAGTTCTCTCTACCTTTCTTTGTGTTAAATTTTACCTTCAAACCAATATTGGCTCCGTCTTTTATGTTCTCTGTCTCGCTCTCTCTCTCTCTCTCTCTCTCTCTTTCCTATCTTCTATTCCTAACCAAGCTCAAATCTTCCTGGTCGCACCTGATTTCCTTTCCTCCCCCCTCATTTTCTCCTACTTCTCTCTCCATTCGCTGTCCTCCCCCACTTCACCTGAGCTCTGGGGGACTTGTCCCTTCCCAGTTCTGTGAGGGACTTTATATAAATGTCACCTTGTATCCTAGTTCGTCTGGTGATGTGAATTATAGGCTGGTGATCATTTGATCTAGGTCTAAAATCCATATAAGAGTGAGTACATACTGTGTTCCTCTTTTTATGACTGGGTTACCTCATTCAGGATGGTTTCTTCAAGTACCATCCACTTTCCTGCAAATTTCAAGATTCCATTATTTTTTTCTGCAGAGTAGTATTCCATTGTGTAGATGTGCCACATATTCATTATCCATTCTTCAATTGAGGGGCATCTAGGTTGTTCCCAGGTTCTTGCTATTACAAATAGTGCTGCTATGAACATAGTTGAACAGATGTCTTTGTTGCATGGATGTGAATCCTTTGGTTATATGCCTAAGAGGGGGATTGCTGGGTCCTGTGGTAAACTAATTCCCATTTTCCTGAGGAACCGCCATACTGATCTCCAAAATGGCTGTGTGAGTTTGCACTCCCACCAGCAGTGGAGGAGTGTTCCACTTTCTCCTCATCTTCTCCAACATAAGTCATCACTGATGTTTCTAATTTTAGCCATTCTGGCAGGGGTAAGATGGTATCTCAAAGTTGTTTTGATTTGCATTTCCCTGATAGCTAAGGATGTGGAGCATTTTCTTAAGTGTCTTTCAGCCTTTTTGATTTCCTCCATTGAGAATTCTTTCTTCAGTTCTGTACCCCATTTTTTAATAGGGTTAAA
The DNA here is from genome assembly GCF_943737965.1 of Phodopus roborovskii. Classification (NCBI taxonomy): domain Eukaryota; kingdom Metazoa; phylum Chordata; class Mammalia; order Rodentia; family Cricetidae; genus Phodopus; species Phodopus roborovskii. The sequence continues at coordinate 138,519 of NW_026127015.1, read as the reverse complement.
AACCCTTTTTAATCTTGCAGAGAACCCAGGTTCAATTCCCAGTACTTACTTGATGGCTCACAAACATCTGTAGCTCTAGGCCCAAGGGATCTGATACCTTCTTCTGACTCTCACAAGCACCAGACACTTGTGTGGTGCTAAGACATACACGTTTATTCACATCTGTGGGTATACATGCCCTTGAGAGCTTGTGTACGTGTGTGTGTGTGTGTGTGTGTGTGTGTGTGTGTGTGTGTGTGTGTATGTCTGTTTGTGTGTATATGGACCTTCCACTGTCTTTCTCTGTCTTTTTGAGGCAGGCTCTATTACCTGACTATCAGGCCCCCGGGTTCTCCCGTCTCTCCCTACTAGCACTGGGATTATAGACCTTGCTACTCTGCCAGTGTAAAGGGTGCTGCAGACTGGGACACAGGTTTTCATACTTGCACAGTAAGCACTTTATCAGCTGAGTTACCTATCCATCCTCATCCTTTGTAATTTTTAAATGTAGCAATAAACTCATTATGAAGCCAACTATCAATTTGTTAAATAGAAGTTTATGAGCGCTGAAAAACAAATATGATAACTTGGAGCCAGTGTGGATTTTGCTAGCAAGAAATTATGCCTGGTAACATAGGCCTGCTAACCTTTCAACTTGAGATGTTGAAGAAGGAGGAGCACAACTTCAAGACCCTCAAGGGCTACAGAGTGAGTTCAAGTCCAGTCTGAGCAATGTAGCAAGACTCTTCCTCCAAATAAAAAGTGGTAGAGCATTTTGCCTACATGTACAAGGCCCTGGGTTCACCCTCCAATACTGAAAGAAGGAAATAAGGGTAAAGAGATAAAGGGACTGGGAGAGATGACTCAGCAGTTAAAAGTGCTTGCAGCTTTTTCAGAGGACCCAAATTTGCCCAGCACCCACACTGGGCCACCCACAGTTGCCTGTAGCTCCAGCTCTATGCCATCTAGTCACCTATTCCGACCTTTGCAGGTACCTCCACAAGCAGACACACGTGCATGCATATAAGTAACAATGCTATCTTTGGAGACTGGAGAGATAACTCAGCTATTCAAAGCAATTATTTTTGCAGTAGACAAAGGTTCAGGTACCAGCCCCCATGAGGTGTCTTACAACAAGCTATAACTCCAATTCCAGACGATTTGATGTTCTCTTCTGGCCTACACAGGCACCTGCTTGTACACAGTACACATGTATACAATAAAGTAAATAAATACTTAAAGTGGGGTTAAGAAATTGAGGCATATATTAAATTTGTGGGGGTTTTGGTTTGGTTTGGTCTGTTTTCGTTTTGGAAACAAGGTCTTTCTGTGTAGCCCTGCCTGTCCTAGAACTCACTCTGTATCCTAGACTGGTCTTGAACTCAGAGATCCTCTGCCTGCCTCTGCCTCATAAATGCTGAGATTAAAGGCATGGTGATTTTTTAATATATATTTATTCTCTGTGAATGTGTGTGGGGTGTGCATACTATGGTGTTTATGTGGAAGTCAGAGGACAACTTGTGGGAGTTGGTTCTCTCCACATGCTTCCAAGGATTTAACTCAGGTCATCAGACATGGCAGCTGAATGGGAAAAAAGAGAGGGAAGGAAGGGTTTTTGGCACCAGATGAATAAAATGGGTGCAGTAAAGAAACCAAAATAGCTGTTCCATGAGTAAAGGGTAAAGTTTATTCCAAACCACCAAGGCTGTCTCCTGGAAAGTGGGGGCTGAGGGGCTGAGGGGATTAATGCATGTGATTTCTAGTGCCATGAAAACATCACTGAAGAAAGCTTTAGCTGGTTCAGGGTCTGAGTGCATGTGGCATATATAGGGATTCCTACAGGAGGCAGGTATTCAGGTAGGTTAAGTTACCAGAAAAGCAGCCAAAACTCTGTCCTACTGGAACTCTTAGACACTTGCAGAGACAATTCTTAACACTGCTACTGAAGTGTGACAAATCCGAGATACTGTGTTCATCCTCCTGTAAATGAAGGTCAGGTTCTCCCTCTAGTCAGGTTGCATGTAGTTAGTCAGGGAGCCACAAGTGGAGATGAAGAGATTCTAAATGGGTTAATTTTTAGTTTTAGTTTAGGTGTTTGGGGATTAGTAGCAGAGGTTTTACAGTGTGATATATATACTAAAATCTACTGTATCAGACATTTCACAGGGGTTGGTTTGATGTGTGAATTCTGTCTCAACATCTGGGTATAAAAGGGGTGATATGTTAAAGCAACCAGTAAGCATCTCCCACAGTACACCCCATTCAGCCTCCATCATCTTGTGTATTACACTTTTTTGTCTGAGCACAGTGACTGATAGTCTTTTTTTTTTTTTTAACAATAATGTAAAGAAAAATGCCAGCAACTAGAAGGTTAGCAGGACAGCCTATATTCTTTATTCTTGGAAACTGTACTGAAGCCATGGGGAATTTTTTTTTAAATCTCCACCCTTTTCTATTTATTACAGATTTTACCTTCGATGAGCCCTTCTGTTGGTCAGCCCTTGCCCCTAAACATCAGCAAGCATTCCCATGAATACTTCTTTCCCCTTACATTGCACTAGTCCCAGCTCTTAATGATTCTTGAGCTGTCACCTTCTTCCCGTGTAGCCTCTCCTCTCCTGGACTGCTTGCTTAGTGGCTTGAAGAGTCCAAAGCAAGAGAGCAGCAGCCATTGCATTACCTGGGGTCACTAGGAACCAGAAACACTGCTTTCCACACTGATTGAGAGATGAGTAGACTCAGATATCCAGAATGACCAACAAGCCTTGCTAGGCTGTTCTGGAAAGAAGTCATGTTCCAGGTAATGGGAGGAGACTCTTCCTGTAGGAAGGGAATGTGACTCCAGAGTTCAGGGGAATTTGGAAAACCAAGGTCTACCCAGATGGTTTTCGTTCCTTCCCAACTAGAGCACCAGTTCAGACAAGGACTTCTAGGCATGGCATTTGAGAATTTGGTCTCCTTTATAACCTTTATAGTCCCTGGACCTGATTTTGAGCACATTTTGCTGCCTGTGCACTGGATGCATCTAAATGTTTCTGGGACATCTGAGATAACAGTGGCTAAACAGAATCTGCCTTTTCTTCATCCCATTTGTGTGTGTGTGTGTGTGTGTGTGTGTGTGTGTGTGTGTGTGTGTGTGTGTGTGTGTGTGTGTGTGTGTGTGGGTTTTTATTTTGTGGCGGCGATTCAAGACAGGGTTTTTCTATATAGCGCGCTTGCTCTATAGACCAGGCTGGCCTTAAACTCTGCCTCCTGACTGCTGAGGAGATTAGAGGCATGTACCACCACCGCCTTTCTTTATCCCAATTTTTAAATTGTGAGTGCTGGTGCCCAGAGTTCTTTACTAGGGATGTTTCTGGGTCAGGTTTGCTATTTGGACTTGTCACAAATCCTGGAGATTTGGTTTAAGTACTTGGGAGGTGATCCCAGGAAGGACAAAGGCATAGGATGAGGGGTGGGAAAGAAGAATGTTAGCACTGGAGAACACCTTGCTCGGTCCATCTGGGGAGTGAGGAAACTGGGAATGTACCCTCTTTATGGGGATGAGGATTGTGCCTGGATTGCTAAACCTAGGCATTAATTGGACCTGGGCCAAACAAAAACAAACATTCCTGGACTAGGTCTTTGCAATTCAATGTCAAGCCCATTTATTGCACATGGCTTTTTTGTTGTTGTTGTTGTTAATTGCAGGGTTTTTCTGAGTGTCACTGACTTCACTGTACCTCACTTTGTAGACTCAGCTGGCCTCAAACTCACAGAGATCCTCTTGCCTCTGCCTCCTGCGTGCTGGGACTAAAGGTGTGCACCACCACTGACTGGATATAGGTTTTATTTAATTTTTAAAGACAGGGTCTTGCTATAATTGGTAGACTGGCCTTGAAATCTTGATCTTAGTGCCTTCATTTCTTGGGTGCTTTTCTTTATGTTTTTTTTTATTTGTTTGTTTTAGAGTTTGTTAATAGTACTTCTCCTAGCAATGACAGTGGGTGGGTGGTTAGGGGAGTGGCTCTTACAGACAAGTGTTAATGTTGCTAATCTCAGACTTGTAAGGCTGCCTTCTGATTCCCTCAGACAACAGGAGTATGTGAAGCCATCTAGAGCTATCTCCCACTGACACCCTTCTCCCTTTGGACTTGCAAAATACAAAACTACTTGCTAGGGGGGGGGTCTAGGCTTGACTTCCCAATAGTAGAGTATCTCACAGCTCTTGTTGCTGGTAACCTGCCTGTTTTGATGAGCCATTGTCCTTCTTGGTATGCGGGAAGAAGACCCAAGAAGCTGGCTCCTTTGGCTTCATCTCTGTTGTTACTGATGTAAGTAATATATATATATATATATGTGTGTGTGTGTGTGTGTGTGTATACATATATATATGTGTGTGAGTGTGTGTGAGTGTGTGTGTTTGTGTGTCTGTATGTGTTTGTCTGCTGCAGTGTACCTAATAACCTCTCAGGAATCAAGGACTATAACCTGTAACTTCTGTCAAAGCAAATCACAGCCAGCCTTCTGCTGCCTGCACTTTGAGAGCTGGGCAGCCTCACCCAAGTTTGTGTGCCCTTCAGGAGGCAGGGAAGGCAGACTGCCTAACAGCAGTCATCTGAAATACAAAAAACAAAAATGTTGCTCTCAGGCTCAGTGTATCTTGTCTTCCCAGGGTCTATAGCCATTCTGTTGCACCTGAGGTTCCTGCTGATTCCCTTTCCTTCTCCCTCGGGGCTACCCCATAAGTAATGACACCATATCCTTGTTTCAGCCTGCTTCTCCCTGGGTTATGATTTCAGTTATGACACTTTCTACACACACACACACACACACACACACACACACCACGCACGCACGCACGCACACGCACACACACACACACACACTCATATATATATATATATATATATAGAATGATATGCTGGGCCTTGTCAGCTGACATGGTATTGAGCAGTTTTACAATATTCGCAATAAAACTGGTCTGGAATTTTCCTTCCTTGGTAAACATCTGTTACTTGAAAGCTGCCAACAATGGTTCTGAGCCCATAAATAACTTGAAAAAAAAAAAAAAAAGCTTGATCTCTGATCATATTCAGCAAAACCCTGAACCAGTGTTTATAATTGCAAACAGTGATCTGAAGTAATCCATTTTAAGAAAAGGACAGTAGAGAGAAAAGGGTGGGTGTGGTGTTTGTGAATAATGAACAAACTGTCTCTCTCAGAACAGCTCCCATCAATGTAGTCAAGCCTAAATCTCTTCTTTAGACTAAATGGGGAATTGTAGTGCGATATCCACCCTGCCTGCACCTGTTGCCCATTGGGGGTGGGGACAGGTGTGGACATGACCTTCAGGGAGTGGGAGGGCTGGGGATGGGGTGCCTGACCCCAGCTAGTGTTCTTACATACTGGTTGGAGACAGAGCATCCTGAAGCATCCTTGAAACTGGAACTTGTGGCGATCATCTGTTTCTGGTGTAAGTGATTTCTCTCCGAATAAACATCCATCAGCCTGTTGCTTCCCAGATCCTTATTTACCACGATCGATTTTCAGCCCAACAGAGGTTGCATGACTGGGCTTTCTGCTGTTTGTGCGGGGTCTCTGTATAGCAAAAGAGGAGTGTCCTAGAGGTCTACAGTGTGAATTCAGTTATCTGTGATGTCTTGTAAAGTTCCTTTTAGTAAGCCACTGTCTGTTGCTGTTTTGGTTTTATATTTTCATTTTTCTTGTGCTGGATAGCCTTACCCATATTTTTGGACTTCAAAATAACATTTTAGGCTTATTCTAGGGAGCATGGTGCTTGCTTTGGATGATTATATATTATCCTAAGTTTTTAATTGCTTTGTTTTATCAGATCTTTTAGAGAATGCATATCCATTATAAGGAAATATCTGATGAGTTCTGGCAAATGTGAATCCCCACATAACTACTACCACAATTGGGAAATAGCATATCTATTTATCAATGCCCCTGCTATAACTCTCCCAGATCTTGAGTCCTTAGCAACCAGTGGTCTGCTTTTTCTTTTGATAGCTCAATGTGCCTTTTTTTTAGAATTCATATGATAATATTATAAGTTAGTTGTTAAACGTGGCTTCTTTCAATCAATAAAGTATATTTAATATTTAAGATCTGCTTGCATCTGAGTGGATGCCATTAATATACCTCGTTTGTTGTTGGGAAGTATCCAGTGTGTGGTCTATCATAGCTTGTTTATCTAACCAAAACTCAAGAGTATTTCCAACAATATTTAGTAAACTTCATACGTAAAAACATTTTTTTTATTTGCTTGAGTGCCTGTTGTGTGTCATTTCAGAGCCAGCATGAATAAAGTAATGTGTACATTCATGGAGCTGAAAGGGGATCTAAAATACAAATCATAGTAGCTAAATTACACAATTATATGCATTAGTTCCTATGGCTCCTCTAACAAATTGCACAGTCGATGGCTTAATGTAACAGAAATGTGTTCTTACTTACAGAAGCCAGAATACCTAAGGCAAGATTTGGTAAGTTGGGTCATGCTGTGTTCTGCGAGATGTGCCCCATGGGCCTCTCCTGGTGGGTGCTGGGAGCCATCTGTTCGGTGACTTAAAAACCACATCGCTTGGAGCTTTGTTCTACCCTCACATCACATTCTTTTCAGTGTTTTCTTTTCTAAGGACACTTGTAATTGGATTTATTGTCCATACTAATCCAGGATGGTTTCATCTTGAGACTCTCAGTTACATCTGAAAAAAAAAAAAAAAAAACCTTTAGGTTCTAGGTGGACACGTTTTAGGGGTTACTACAGAAATTCCTGCCAAGTGTTAAACAGTGGTAACAGGGCAGCAGAATAATTAGAGGTGGAGTGCTGGAGGACTGTAGATGTAACTTCAGTAAAGTGGTCAGAACAAGCCAGTGATGAACGAGGCGGGACAAAAGCAGTGGGCAATGCTGTCTGAAGTCAAGAGAACCCCACGTCGCAGGCACTGCCCAGGAGTGGCCCTCACTCGGGAAAAGGGCAGGGAAGGGCATGCCTGTGGGACAGCTGTAAGTACTCAAGAAGCATTGATTAGGGACAGGGTCTCACTGGGTAGCCCTGGCTGACTGGGAACCTGCTTTGTTGACCAGGTGGACCTAAACTCACAGATATCCATTTGCCTGTGTCTCCCAAGAGCTGGGATTTATTTTAGATGCATGAGTGTTTTTTTTTAAAGATTTTATTTATTATGTATAAAGTGTTCTGGCATGTATTCTTTCATGCTAAATATAGGCACCAAATCTCATTGTAGATTGTTGTGAGCCACCATGTGGTTGTTGAGAATTGAACTCAGGGCCTCTGGAAGAGCAGTCAGTACTCTTAAACTCTGAGCCATTTCTCTGGCCTCATGTATGAGTGTTTTGCCTGCATGTTTTTGTGTACCCCATGTATACCTGGTGGTTTGGGGGGACCAAAAGAGGGTGTTGAATCCTCTGGATCTGAAGTTACAGATGGGCTGTGACCTGCCATGTAGGTGCTGGGAACAGAACCCAGGTCCTCTGCAAGAGTAAAAAGTCCCCTTAACTACTGAGCCACGAGGTCAGGATTTTATACTTAAGGACATGGAAAGCTTTTGCAAGGTGGATATCCTTCGAATAATGAAAACTTGACAATAACATTAAATGTCTTTTGAGAGCAAGGTGATACAAGTAAGAAGTAGCAGGTTACACTAGAAGTGTTCAGGTGGGAAGAATGTCTGAGACTCAGCAGACTGCAGAGTACATAGACCACAGCATAGGGTTCAGAGGTCCTGCCTCAGGATTCCTCCAGAGCCCAGATGAAGAAACACCCATTATTTGTGCCCACAGAGCCCCTGCCTCTTTCCCACATACTTTCTCCAAAAGCACTCTCCTGACTAATAGCATTGTGGTTCATCTGGGCTGTCAGTTTTTGTCATAGTTTGTAACTATAATGGGATCATTCACTGTATATACTCCACTAAGTCCTGCTCCATCCACCCCTGGAGTGAGATTTCTGAGGATTCATTTCTGTTTTACAGAGAGAAATCATTTGCTTGTTCTCATTGCTATATAACATTGTCTTATGTGAACAGCCTATCATTTAATCATCTGCTTTACTACTGATGCACATTTGGAGTTTTCCAGTTTGGGGTAGAACAAAGAATTATATAAACAAAGTGTGGTGCCGTGTGTATATTCAGCAGTAATGGATACTGCTCAGAGTCTCTCCAAGTTGCTAACACTGTAGAATATCTTGTTTCTGTGTATGTTTTCAAGGTAAAACAGACTATCTGCTGTGTCTCACAGAAGAGAACTAGGGTTAACTCCAAGTGTTTGCAGCTGGGCCACTGCTAGGTAAGGCTCGGTATCAGCTGGATTAGAAGCAGGGACTTGGGGGTGTAGGTAAAAAGAAGAGAAAGGTGGGAATTTTGTTCTATATAATCCTGAGATGCCAAATGAGGTATCAAAAAAGTAGTAAACATTCAAGTCCCAAACTCAATAGCTTGGTCTGTATTAGAAACAAAGCAATAGGAGCATCCATGGAGGGAGTTTTAAGCCATGGCAGAGGCAGTCTCACCAAAGAAGTGAGTATAGATGAGAACACAGGATGCCCTGTCACCATGAAATCTGGGAGAAGGGAGAAGCAGCAATGACAAAACAGTAGAAGCCTGTAAGGCTACAGGGAAACCTCAAGCATCCTTAGAGGTATGCTCATGAAGCACATCTGGAAGGAGATATGTGTCCAGGCCACACAGGTCCAGAGGAAGACTGACAAGGTGCCCTGTCAGTTAGGCATGTGGGCAGGGCATTGCTTGAGACCATGCTAGCTTTGGTATCTTCCCTTCCCCCTCCCCCAGTGAGAATTGGCCTGAGTAACTAGAGGAAGTATAAGAGATATAGGGCTACCACTAGGGACACATGAGAATGAGCTCTAAGCAAGGACCTGAACACAGTAAGGGAGCTCACCATGGGATGTCTGCAGAGAGGACACAGCAGTGTAGACACGAAGTATCGATGGAACAGCAGGTGGCATGCTGTGCCTGGAACTGTGAGCAGGGAAAATAGTGGGAAAGTTGGCCAGGGAAGCAAGAAGTGCCAGGTCACATAGCCTCTCAGAGGTCACTGCAAGTGCTTTTGTCCATTCCCCTAAACGGGGAAGCTACTCAGTAGTTTAGGGCCAAAGGGTGACATATTTTGTCTTAATTTGATAAGCTTCAACATCATGATTAGTAGTGATGTGTCACATGCTTCCACTTTAATCTCCAGAGCACAGTGAGTTCTCCTGTTGCCCCTAAGTCATATCAGCATTGTGCTGGAGGTCTAAACCAGAACAGAAGGCTAGAAAACAAAATGGCCAGCGTTCATAGATGGTATGGCTTGGAGATGACAGGATTGTGCATGTTCAAGACTGCACTGCAGGGTTATAAAAGGAGAGCCTGGCACTGCTAGAGCCTACCATACCACTTGGTGGAAGTTTCCATCTGTAGGAAAACTACACTTTGATTTGAGTGGCCTTTACAGCAAAAGTTGACACACTGACGGAAGCCCACAATCATCACAGAGGATGTAAGTTTTCTCTGTGACTGACAGATTAAACTCACAAAAGATTCGGTGAGTGGAGCAACACATTGGACCCAGTAAATGTAGCATGCACACCCTCTTTGCTCGGTATCCCAACTTATTAAGCACAGCATTGGTGTGCTATCATGGAAATCAAAGCCTAATGGCTGGTTCTAAATAAGTCTAGTTTTATAAAATCCCCAAATTCTATGTCCAGAGCAGTGAAAATGTACAGGTTATAGCTACATACAGCATGTATGACCAGTAGAGAAAGTAAAGATGTTATAAAATTCAGATCCACATAAATCACTTGTATGTGGGAAGGTATAGTAGTGTCTTGCCTTGTTCCTGTGACCTAATACCTGACAGAGCAAAATGAAACCAACAACAGAAAAACACTTAAGGGAAAGAGGGCTTATTTGGATATATAGTATGTCTTGGTAGGAACGGCCTGGTAGCAGGAGTGTGAATCCTTTCCATTGCCTCTGTAGTCAGGAAGCAAGTGAGGCCAGAGCATAAAACTTCAAAGCCTGACCCTAGTGGTCCTCTTCCTCCAGCAAGACTCCACCTCCTAGGGGTTCAACAATGTTCCAGAACAGACTACCGAGGAGCAAAGTGCCCATCATACAAGTCTATGGTGGCAGTTTACATTCAAACCACAGCAGAATAAAAATCCTGAAAAAAAGGTAATAAAATTCTAAAATCTGTGTTTTAAAAATTTAGATTATATAATCTCTGGGGAGGGGGGACTGTGTAAAGTTGAAGTGGATAGGGTGTATCTTTGAACCCTGAAGGCTTTGCATTTTGTTGCCTGTGTGGTAATTATGTAAACACTTGCTTTGTTAAGTCATTCAACTTAATGTGACTTTTCAGAGGTTGTGACATGCCACAAGGAAAAGTACTACATAAATGAAAACAAAACAATAGCCATCAATAAAAAATAAGAAACTGTGTAGGTTATATATTAAGAAATGGAAACAAAAATCAGAAGAGAAACTGTGGAAGAGTATCATTCCTTGTAATACTGCAGGAAATTGGTTTAAAAAAACTGCTCCTAGGTAGTTCTTGAGCTATTTCCAGGCAATGTGGCATCTCAGCAAGCAGGGGAAAGTTTTGGGCTCCTTGAATGCATGAGAAGAAATCTGTCTGGCATGTATAACAAAACTATCTTCAATGTAATTCAGAGTGATGGTGCACACTGATAATCCTAGCACTCCCAGGAGAGGGAGGATATGCAATCTCTCTCTCTCTCTCTCTCTCTCTCTCTCTCTCTCTCTCTCTCTGTCCCTCTCTCTTTACCACTCTCTCCCTCCTTCCATTCCCCTCCCTCCCCACTTACTTGATCTGAATTTATTTTGCAGAGGAAATTTTAAAAGTAGAAAAATCAGAAGTTGACAGTAAATGGTGGCAGTGATGATATTGGGAGATTGGAAAATGGAGGAGGGCTTCAGAAGGGAAAAGTTCAATGATATACATAAAGGTTAATAAAATGATCCCAGCACAGAGAGGCAGGCAGATCTCTCTGTGTATTGGCCAGCCTGGTCTAGAGAGTGAGTTCCAGGACAGTCATGGCTTATACATAGAAACACTGTCTCTAAAAACCAAAAATAATTGAAATAAGATGTGTGATAGGGAAGTACTGGTAGGACTCTTGCTCCCTGAAAATGGCAGTATATACCAGTTGCCATGACACCCTTCAGATGCCTGATACTTAGGGACAACCTATCAACCTCATTTTCCCCCTTGAGACAAGCATATGTAGATTTGGGATGTTGAGGTTATTGTTTTATTTTTTTTAGACAAGACTGCTGTTAATCCCCTTTGGATGTGATTGTGATGATATCTTGCTTGTACAATAAGGGCTGTCTGAAGGTCAGAGAATGGAGCTTGCCACAAACTAAACATAGAGATCTGGAAGTCTGTACAGACAGACAGGAAGTAAAGTAGCTGCGCAGAAACAGGATATAAGCTGGGAGAAACTGAAATTGCTCTCTTGTCTGCTGAGGCACTAAGGAGATAAGGTAAGGCGGTGGCTTGCTCCTTCTCTCTGATTGCTCAACATTTTCCTCTATATCTGACTCCAGGTTTTTATTACTTAGAACTATTAAGAGATCCATTTACATGTATGTGATCTCTTGATTTTCCTACTTTGACTTCCTGAGTGAGTGCTGGGATAGCAGGTATGCACCATCTCTCCCAGCTTGCTCTTATTTGTTTCAAAGTCTCACAAATGATTCTGATGTGCAGCCAAGTATAAAATCTAATATGCCCAGTTGGGATGCCTATGAACCGAGAGAGAGAAGGCCAGCCTATAATCACTAAGAGTACAAAAGTAGCACACGTACCTTGATAGTAACCAAAAGCTCTCTAATTGAACTTACCTGCTCAACAATATAGAAAGCTTGCCTGGTAGTAGAAACCTAGCCAATTACCCAAGGTTAGTTCACTTGTGGGTCTGAGAAGATAAATTACAACCACAACTGTACTAAAACAACATAATTCCTAACTACATTATAAATATTTGTTCATATACTCACATATATAAGAGTAGTCCTCACCCTCATCCAAGGAACTTCTTTTTGGAGTGAACCAAAACCACTACAGAAAAACCACAGCTAAGTAAAATCCCGAATTGTGGGAAAACAATTCCAAGGAGTACATGTACAAAACAATTCCTGAAAGTAAGGCTTTGGGGGACTTTGCAGAAGGAGGGGTGGAGAGATTGTTAAGAGTCAGGTGTTGAGAGTATGCTGTGAGAATGTGCCTCCTAGTACTGTCAGAATCTACACCTATAAATTCTCTCCAACATGACTTCCTAAGCATGCTGCTACAGTGGACTGGAGGTAGCTCGCAAGGCTTCAACTCTGTACAACTCCAGGCAACCAAGGAATACTGAGAAATAGTCTTCTCCAGTGAAGGGCACACCAGTAGGTTTTCCAATACTAAGTGGTCAACACTAAAAATATAATAAAAGTAATACTATACAAAGTAAGCATGTTGTATTTAAGAATGTATATGTGTGTGCATATTTACTTGTGTTTGTGTGTGTGTATGTAGCAAACATTGATAGAAAAAAAAGGCCATGAATTCTAAAGCTAAAGGAGGGGGTATATGGGAGGGCTTGGAGGGAGGGAAGGGAAGGAGAAAATGTTTTAAATATATTGTAATTTCAAAAACTAACATTTTTTTTAGGCCAGTATGTTTTTAAGATCTCAACATGGATGTAAAACTACTGGTATTCTTTAAAGTGAACCTGAGAGTCTGTACAAGCCTCCCCCTCCCTACACACACACACACACACACACACACACACACACACACACACACACAAACACACACAACAAGATGCCCACATTTTATGACAGACCACATTTTGAGGATTCAGAGGTGAAAGGAATCCAATATACTTTGAACCCTGAGCATGTGAAACAAAGCATATGTGTTTCCTGACAACGTGGGACTCATAATTTCTGCTGTTGTGAGATGAGAGAGCAAACACACCAGCCAGGCAGGACTCAGTGAGACTCCTTGGGGCTCACTAGTGGAGCTAACATGGCCCCAATCACATTTTGACCCTGGAAAATATTTCCACAGTGTTCCAGCCATTTTCCCTAGCAGACCATGCCTTTGAGTTAGTCTTGATTCTTGTTCCCATCAAAAATAGTTGAGGTGAAGGAGTAAATTTAGCCAAGACCAACAAAATCTCTGAAGGCCTCACCATGGTTCTCTCAGTCCCCTGTTTCCATAACACGTGGCTGGGTCTTGCCAAACCCATCTCGATCAGCTGAGTGGTCATGGTGACCAGCCAGAGTGTTTTCTAAATAAGCTTATTCCTGACTCTGCTTGAACTGACTTGGAAAATATATTTGTTCCATTTGGGCCTTTCTGAGCAAACAATGTCCACTTTGTGTTGTGTATACCACCTAATTATTTCAGATCACACAGCGTCAATTCACAGAAAATGATCCAGGCTACTTATTCTCTTTTCCTGTTGTCCTTTGGAGGCGAGTATACACACAAAGGAACACACTATAATGAAGTTATCTTAGTTGAAGTCTTACGGAGCCATGCATTTTTATCTCTGTATGTTAAAGAAATAGATGTGAAATAGACAAATGAAATCATCCTTAGGTTAAGTCACCTTGCCTTTATTTAGAAATTATTGCACACCTAGTGGTAACAGTGTAGGTATGTGAAGAGAAGCTGAGATTACCTTGTGGTCCTGGCATGAGAGGAAGCTTAGCCGGGAAGAAGGATACTCCTCCACCCTTCCCACATAACAAAAAAAAAAAAAAAAAAAAAAAAAAAAGGGTTTACTTTGTTTCTGAGTATATTTGAGAGTAGATCCATTATAATTTTGACCTAGATATCATTACCACCATATTCCTTTGTAAAAAAAAAAAAAAAAAAAACATAAAATAAATAAAGGCATAAACGGAGTGATGAACAGAGGCTACTACAAATGTAGGCTACTAATTTATATAAAGAGTTGGTGGCCTGTAGACCTAAGAGGTTTTAAAAGTTGTTAGTAGTCCTTGAGGGTATGTGTAAACAGAGGAAGGGAGGGAACATGGAGGAGAAGGAAATCTATAAGTAATTCCATGAAGAGGAAGGTGAGTTTCTGAAGCGCAAGAAAGAAGTGAGAGCTCATGCTGAAGATAAAAGGAAAGGAAACTGCAGATAGGAGAGAGTTTCCCCTTAGCCATCTATGTAATTATTTGGGACCTTTGCTAATCAAGTATGGGGTAAGAGATGTGGGAAGAAACATTTGAGGCACACAGAGATAATATGACCCAGAGCCACAGGTCAACACCTCTATCAGAGATGATTAATAAAGGAGCAGGGCCCTGCTGACATCTTGTACCTGGGCTTGCCCAAGGATCCAGAGCTCTTGGGGTTTGTACTGCAGAAGGAATGGGGGAAATGTGGGTAGGAGCAAGATATGTAAACTGTTTGGTCTAGATAGAGAGGAAAACTTTGGAAAAACAGGGAGGACCAGAAGCAGAGTTTGGTGAGACAGCAGAACCTGGATGGAGCTCATGAGAAATAAAGGTGAAATAGGAGCCCAGGTCTGATGAAGGCACATGACTTTCCCATCCTCTGGTGATTGTTGCTTCAAGGGATGGAGTCACCTTTGATACATGTGACCTTCCTGGCAGAGGATGAGGAGCTGTAGCTCTGGAGAACCCTGACATACATGTCCTTGGTCAGCACCCAAGAGGGGGCAGAGGCGAGGAGAAAGTCACATCCTTTTCTGAGGAAGCAGTGCAGCATGCAACATAGGACTCCATCCCACACAGCTGCCTGCAGTCTAAGCATAGAGAGGAATGCTGCATGGCAGGTGTTATCACTGAACTTCCAGGCCAGGACTGCCTAGTGGAAATTGTACAATGATGTTCTGTGTCTTTCCAGTCCACACACAGAAGCCACCAGCTACAAGTGCCTAAATGATTGCCATAATTAACAGTGAATCCCAGGCTCTTTCTTGACAAAAAATAGGCTGAGCTGCAAGTTTGTGGTGCTGAGGAACACTTGGCAAATTAAATTCCAAATGAAGATGCGATGTACGCTAGATACTGTAGTGAGGCTACCCTGGACGTAATATCAAAATTCTGGACACTGTAAAAATGTGGGCAGCTTCTGAAAAGATAAGAGTAAGTAGTGTGAGACATATGACCCAGGAAATACAGGAGACGAGCCATTTTAAAATTCTTAATATCTATCTAAAATTACATAAGAAAAACAATAGCTTCATATACAAAGTAGTATCAATGTTTCAGTTTTATTTTTAAAAATTTTTATTTATTAAATGTGCATGCATTTGTTCCTGAGTGACAGGAGCCTTCAGAACCCAGAAGAAGGTATGAGATTCCCTGTTAAATAAATTACAGATAGTTGTGAACCACCATGTGGGTGCTAGGAATTGAACCTGGGGTCATCTAAATGCACTTAACCACTGAGCCATCTCTTGGTGCTCCAAGCCCTGCAGAGCTGCATTTGTTCTGAAAAGTGAATTGTATGTATTTCTTCGAGACTGTGGCTGATATGTCCTATTCATCCTTAGAGGTAGGTTTCTCACCTGCAGCAAAATGCTGTGTATTTTTAGACTTAAGAGTTAACACTCTGTTTTCTAGAAACCAGGTATGCAAGGGTCAAATTCCTCAGGGCTCAATTAAAAAAAAAATCCTCAAAGCTTTCCAAACAATGCTAAGGAGTGAGTTTGGACTTTATTTTGTGGGGAACTAGAAGCTTGAGATAGTAGTTAGGGAACAATGGAAATCACCAAGATGAGCAAATGATTGAAAGCTGCATGGCCTTCATATTAATAAGGTAAGAATATAGAATCCCGGGATGCACTTAGTGGCCCACACCCATGCAGTCATGGCCCCTTCTTCTACTCTTTAGGAAAGTGCATAACATGAACTTCAGTGTTGCTATTGTCATAGATGCTGTAAAAGTAAAGTCTGAAGAAAGTGTTCTCCCACAAGCCAGAGTAGGCTCCTCTGAGCAATAAAGCTTGTCTGAAAACTCTGCTTCTGAGACACCAAGCACCCAAAAGAGAAACAAACACCTCAAAGAGCTGAGTTCTCTCTACCGCCCAATCCTCTACAGAGCTCTGAGTAACCAATTAGGGCATGTGGAAGGATTTTGAGAATTTGTTTTATTAAATACAGTCTTTGCTGAGGAATAAGTTGTATAAATTATCTAAAGCAGAAGTAAAAGTTAAAAATCATTTCCAGTTATTTGCTACTCTTTACTACCAGCTAAGCTCTTGTAGCCACCCATGTCACTAGCAGAATCCTTGAGAACCAGGTTTGGTGAAGGGCAGTTTCTAGGCAGTAACTCATTCACTGCTGAGATTAGTTTTGCTAAGGGGTTGACTCCTCAGGAATATATTCATGACCTTGGACTTGATAGGGAAGAAGTTTTGCTTTTTGTTGTTGTTTGGGTATTTTTCTTTTATTTTGTTTTTGTTTGCTTTTTTGTTTTTGTTTTTTGAGACAGGATCTCTGTGTAATCACTATGTTAAACCAGGCTGGTCTTGAACTCACAGATTTTCCAGTCTCCCAAGTGCTAGAATTAAAGTCATCTACCACTCCCCTGGTAGGAAAAGATTGTGTAAAGTAAGACATGAGGGGAAAAATGGTCATGAAGACAACTTTTTTAAAAAGATTGATAGATTTGTTTGTTTTTAATATTTATTTTTATTTTTTTGGTATATGTCTGTGTGTATATACAAGCACATGCATATAGGTGCTGTCAAAAAAAAATCCATCAGATCCCCTACTACACCTGGAGTTACAGTTGGTAGTGAGCTTGCCATATGGATGCTGGAAACTAAACTCTATTGTTTCTGCTTACTTGTTTAATTTTTGAGATAGGGTCTCCAATAACAGGCTATCCTTGAACCTGCTATGTATCTGTGTATCTGAGGATGACCTTGAACCACTGATCTTCTTGCTTCTACCTCCCAAGTTCTGGGATTATAACTATACACCACCATACATACCCAGTTTATGGAGAGCTAGGAATAGAGCCCAGGGTCTCATGCATGTTAGGAAAGCACTCTGAACACTGAGCTACATACATCTCCAGCACAAATTGACCTTTCTTGAAGTTATGAATTCTCTCCAATAGAATACACTTAAAATGGGCCAGAAAGGCAACACAGTAAGAAATGAAACTGTTGGTATATATAGCAGACATAGGGCCCGTAGCCAAAGTAGGGAAACAAATGCAAATCAGTAGAAAAAGACAGCCCAGTAAAAACCGATCAAGGTCTCAGGCAGACATTTCAGAAACCCCGGGCTCTTTTGATGGCTCAGTGAGCAAGTGGAAAGGTTGCAGACTTGTCAGTTGTCAGGGAAATCAACAGGCAAATGGAAACATCACTGCACAGTCATAAGTCTACACAAAAATTTAAAACTGGAACGGCAGGGCCAGTGAAATGGTAAGGTCACTTGCCTGGCTCCCACAAATTGTCTCTAACTTCAACTCATGCTATGGCACCTGCTCCCAATAAATGCTTGTTTAAAACACACACACAAACACGCACACACACACACACACACACACACACACAAAGAGAGAGAGAGAGAGAGAGAGAGAGAGAGAGAGAGGAGAGGAACATGCTAGAATGTACACACTAGTTCTGTTCATAGTAACTGCAAACTGGAACAACACAAATATCCATCAGTGATAGACTGGAACTAGGCATGGGGGGAAGCAGACAGGGTTGGGGGTGGGGAAACATATAATCTGAAGCTTAAGTAGCCTGAGTGCCTTCTGCTGTATTGTGCCTGCTTTCTTTACTGTTTGAAGGTGAATAGTTCTGGGATAGGTAGTTTAAGCTTGTTGGCGTGGGGGTGGAGTAGTAGGGATTTGTTTTTGTTTTCTATTGCAGATGAAATTGTCAGAGGTGTTAAATGACTTGCCCCAAGTCAGAGAGCTTAACCAGTGGTGGAGTGGAGACATGGACCCAAAGTCACTCAGCAATAGCATGAAAATCTTAGGTTTCCGCCTAGCCTAGGGCCTAGCCTAGGGAATGAGACTCTGTAGCTTGCACAGGCTGTCTGGAGCCTGAGCTGCAGCACCAGCAGGTACCTGGCAGTGGCAGGGAACCTGCTGTCCCCTTGTGGCAGGACAGGCGCCTCACCCTCTACTGAGGTGGAAAAGTGAGCAACCTGCAGATTGAAAATTTAAGTCCCCAACCACAAGTTGAAACACAAATCAAAAGGGTTGTGAGTTGCTTCTTTACTTTTTATTAATAAAGAAAAAGATTGGTTTGTGGATGTGGGGACTTATTTTGGGTTTGAAATTATAGAAGGCAGGGAAAAAACAAATAATCCCACACACAGATACTTTGTTTCTTGGTCCTGCTGTTGTTTTGTTTTTACAATGTTTTCTCTGACAGGGAGTTGAAGGGGTACAACAGACAGCTGCAAACTCACCATGCATTCCTGTTAGTGGAACAACAAGCAGGGAACTCCTGGGACTCAGACCCGGACCTTCCTAAGGTCAAGTACCTTTCTGAAGCCTGTATGGCATGAAGTCTCAGCATGTATTTAAAACAGCATGTATTTAAAACATTGGCAAATTAGTAAGAGTAATTTAAACAAGCAATCAGCATAGTGGGGGTCTTTCACTATCCTATGCAATTCATGTTCAATCCAGTCACTAAGCTCCTCCCTTCTCCAACTGCCAGCGAGTTAGGAATCCAACTTCCTATTAGGTACCTTCTTCTCCCTACCTTGGCTGTGTTTTGTTTTGTTTTGTTTTGTTTGTAAGACCCTCAGAATGAGTAGTCTCATAATTTCAGTCGGTACCCCCAAGAACTCAATGTGTAGTACAGCTGCTGCAACACGCAAGAGGATTTAATGAACAGGAAACATTTGAGCAAATGGGCTCCTCCAGCAGGCAAGCTAGAGATAACCCGCCTCCCCCTCACTCTCCCCCCCACAGGTGTTTATATAGGCAAACTCACAAGCTTAGGATGGGGGTGGGGCCTTCTGTCTATTGAGTATGTGACTCTTTCAGGCCAGATGGTCTCGCTATTAGGGTCAACAGACATTAGGGCCTCAGAGTGTGCTAATTAATTTTGTCTGGGCAAACTGGAGTTGCAGCTATCTCTTTGTTTCCTAAGGACCCTATTCACCACCTGCTAACTCACAAGAAAGGAGGGGCAGTGTGAATTCTTGGTATCTTGTTATCTCCCTTGTGAGGGGAAGTTAGCAAATTCCAAGGAACAGATGTTGGTTTACAGGTTAGTCCTTCATTTCAAGTGAGGGGTTTCTTTAACTTTACTTTTTTTGTCTTTCAGTTTAGATGGAGAACTTTCTTGTTACCATATTGTGTTTGTCTTTCTGACTCTCCTTACCTGTAAAATCAGATGAGCACTTGGTCATGGACACTGGGAGCTTTAGACTTTCTCTCTCACTCTGATCATCCAGTCCTCCAGTGCAGGGAAGCCAGAGGAAGAATCCCATTAAATACTTACTAAATGAATGCAGCCAGAGCTGCAATGAAAGCCATACATTCGGACTAAGAAGGTAGATCAGTGGATTAAAGCACTTGCAGTGCAATGGTGAGGGTCAGTTTGGATACCCAGAACCCAGGCAAACATCTGGCAGTTGTAAGAGTCTGCACTCAGGAAGCAGAGACAAGATCCTTACAGCAAGCTGTGTGGCTTCACCAGCCCATCAGAGAACTCTGAGCTCAAATAAGAGACCTTAGCTCAGTAAACAAAGTGGAGACTGATGAAGGAAGACACCCACCATCAACTTCAGACTTAGTAAACGTGTGCACGTGCATACACACACACACACACACACACACATACACACACACATAAAGTCAATAATGGGAGATGCTGAAGGCACTCCCACACCACTCTGGATCCATAGTAGTCAACTTCCAGCAAGTTATTAGTATCACCCAAACCCATGGTAAGGATGGACCAGCTACAAAAGCAAAACTGTCGATGCTAGAGCACTGTTTCTCAGCCTCTAGGTCACAACCCCTTTGGCAAACTTCTGTCTCCAATATCAAAATTACAGTTAGGTAGCAATGAAAATAATTTTATGGTTGGGGGTTACTATAGCATTGTAAGAAGTTTGAGAACCAATGTTCTTGAGTATAAAGGAAGGATGTAAGATGTCTCCGGACACAGATGCAATCATGCCAGTTAACAAGGAGTTTGTTTATAAACCGCCAAAAACCTGGAATCCAGTAGACTGTAACTGCTTCCTTCAGCCAGTCCTGAACACACAATGTTAATTCTAAGGGTTATGTTCCAGGTGTCCCTACTCTCTGCATGACTCTGTTGCTTCAACCCCTACAACAAAGAAGAAAAAGAAAACCAACAAGGAGGCTGAAGGAATTTTACCAAATCACACTTTCAAAAAAGTCAGCAGACCAAAGACCAAGGTATTAAGTACTTCCAGCTTCAAATGTGCTGAATACCAACCAATGTGTGAAAACATACATGCACATGCATGAACAGTGTGCTTGAATGCATGTAAAATGAGTGGGAGAAAGGCAGCAGTCATGTTACTGAAGAAAGATTATAGATTATGCATCCCCCCTCTTAATTATTCTCTAGAAGATATTTGAACAAGGGGAAAATTAGAGGGCATTTGACTCCATAGAGTGTCATCATTTTCAGAGTTAATGTTCCATTCCTCTTTAATGCTTCCCTTCCTTCCCCTTCCCTCTCTTCCCCTCCCCTTTCCTTCATTTCCTTTCTTTTCCTTCCTTTGCCATTCCTTCCCTTTCATTTCATTCCCTTTTCTTTCCTGTGCTTTTAGTCCCTTTAATTCTGCCAATTCTCAAAATGTTAATTTTTTTTTGAGACAGGGTTTCTCTGTGTAATAGTTCTGGCTGTCCTGGAACTGACTCTGTAGATCAGGCTGGCCTCAAATTCAGCAAGGGCTGGGAGTAAAGGCATGTGCTACCACCACCCAACCAGGATCTGACTTTTTAAATGGGGCCTGTTAAGACTGATACTTCCAGTTCACAGACCATACCTTGGAAGAAGATTCAGGGTTATTCAAATGTCCCCATTCTGTCAGATTCTGGGGGTTTAGCCTGCCACCCTGGGTCCTAAATCATAGCATTAGCTTTCCATCCTAGTATAAACAGTCCCACTGTGGCTGGCTCCAGAATGCCACACAATTGCAGGGTGAAAGCCTAGAAAGAGGTGAGGATGGCTAGGTGTGTGAGCTGCACCAGAAAGGCTTGTATACACCACTGGAGTGAAGCTCTATGGTGACCATGGCTCAAATGAACATTCAGCCTGGGCGTGGCACACACCAAAATGTCCAGGAATGGATGGGGACTCACCCTACAGTGTTTACTTAAGAGTGTGTGCACACACATTCAGGCTGTGTCTTGTTCTGTTTCTGCAGTTCTGGGTAGAACAGAACCCGAGCATCAGCGAGCAGGCATTAAGCCTCTACCTAGTATGTACAATTCCCAAATTGAGATTCCAGGTACGAGGCCATAAAGTTGTGGTCTAGGCCATAGAAGTCCCCTCTGCTGCTCTTCCCTGGCATTTTCAGCATCAGTCCTGGTAACAATCTACTCCACTGGGCTTCATGCTGTAGAACATTTTCTACAGATGTTCAAGGCAGTCTTTAAGCACTCCCAGGATTGACCTTGTCTGTTACAGAGGAAAAACATGCCCAGGAACCAAAGGTGACTTCAGGAGGAGTAAGGAGATTTAAACCATCCCTGTCTCCAAATTGGGACTCTGTGAAACTCTGCTTCTATATTTAACATGATAAATGCTAGAGCTCCTCTTGAGGCTCTCTCAGTCAGGGCTTTGGGTGAATATTGGAAGGGGCCTGGCCAAGAGCTTATGTGTCCTCTGTGCTCTCTTTTAAAGGTCCCATGTACCTTTTGTTCCAACCTCTTCTCTAGTTCTGCCCTTCTCTGAGTGAACATAGGAATATCTGATGTCCTCCCTCTATCTACGGACTTGGTCCCCTCACATCTCCTGGAAACCTCATTCTCCCCAAATCAGAAGTATCACATGCAGCCTTTCTAGGTACCTAGGCTAAGCCATCTCTCCTCTGTGGTGATGGGTGTGGTAATGGGTGTGGTAGAAAGGATAAGTGACAAGTCTCAGTGTCCCTGGGTTGATAGCGAAGCCTCCATTCTCATACATGATAGAATTACTAGTAGCTGTAAGTGTGTGTGGGGTTTGTGTGGGTGTGTGTGTGAGCATTCCCCATGTTCCACCCCCAGAAGTCCTAAACCTACGGAGTTTAAAAACTTCCCCATAGGATTGTTCACAGTCAGTAATCACTGTCTTAAATTTTGTTCTTAGAAGAAGGGGAATAAAACAAAAATCAGTCACAAGGCAAGACTTATATTATGGGTGAGCTAGCAGAGATGGAGACTATATTGGGGCAAGAAGGAGCAAATGTATAAACATCCTATGCACAGAGCAGGTGGAGCTTTCACAGAAGGCTGTTTACTGAAATGATTGAAGAAGGACTTGTGTATGAAGGAGCCCAGAAAGCCTGTGTCAATGGCATTATTTAAATGAGCATATCAGATAGAACTAAGGGCAGAATACTCCAAGCAGAGGGAACTGTGGAAAAAGCATAGAGAGCATGCATACATGAAGCAGAGACCAAGGTAGTGGTAGGAGTGGTGAGAGAAGTAGGTCCTTAAGGGTTCCTTATTCACAGGCAGACGAAGAAGAAGAGGAGGAAGAGGAGGAGGAGAATAGGAGAAAAAGAAAAGGAGGAGGAGAAGAAGTGCTTTGCTTTTTACTCTTGAGGGCAAGGCCAGGGTTAAGCAGGAGAGTGGTATTGTCATCACTGAGGCACACAGGAGGATGGTGGCCAGAGAGTAAGGGGATAGTGGGTGATGGCGGGGATAGAGAAAGGGCTAGAAGAGAAAGCTTGAAGCTTTAGATCCAGGTGACCAGGGACAGTAAGAAAGGCTTCAATTTTCCTCGCATGTGCTTTTGCTGTTTGTTGCTAAAGCATGAATCTGAGCCAAACCCAAAGGGAACCTGGAGAGTAAACTGAAGTGGGAGGAGGTAAGTAAATAGAACTAAGGAGTAGGATGGATGGAGCCCTGCATCCAGCGTTTACTTGCAAGTGGCTCTTCAAGTGTTCCCCATCAAAGCAAGCTCCAGGGTAACCCAGGGTGTGTGTCTTAAATCAAGAAAGTGTAGGCCTCAAGAAGGAAATCAGGCTAATGGACACCTGCTGTGGGTTTTGTAGACAACTAAGGTATGTAAGTGGAGGGGAGACCAATAGTCAGAAAACATGAGTCGACTTCATGTAAGCCACTAAATTTGGGTTCTCTCGCTCTCTCTCTCTCTCTATGTCTCTCTGTCTCTGTCTCTCTCTCTCTCTCTAGATTCCCAAAGGGATAGAACTCAGTGCAAGGCCTTGGCCATAGTGATAAATGTCACACAGAAATGAGTCTATCTTCCAGTGAGACCCTTGGGTTATGCAAACAGGGTACTGCTGTGGCGGTTATAAAGATAAGTTATTGCACACTCCAAATAAGCTATTGTATGAGTAGGAATTCTGGAAAATAGAGAAATTCATGAAGAATAAAATTCAAACTCAGGGTCTAATGGTGAGGTTTAGTAGTAAGACAATGACTTAGCATGAATGAGGCCCTAGGTTGAATCCTGCACACACACACACACACACACACACACACACACACACACACACACACAAACACACAAAATCAACAACAAAAAACCCTGAAATTCTGCTACCCAGTGATAATAATAGCTCCTATTTTTTTATTTTAAAAGTGAGAGCTACATTTTACATTTCATTTGATGCTTTGCTCTTAAAATTAACCTAGCCTAGTTTGGCCAGCAAAATGGCTCAGTGAGTAAAGGCTCTTGCTGCCAAACCTAATAACGAGTTCAATTCCCAGAATCATATGATAGAAAGAGAGAACCAACTCCTGAACACTGCCCTCTGATATTTGACTCTGTACATATGACTTGGCATACGTGAGAAAACACCTGGTCAGGCATGATGAGTAATAGCAATCACTTAGCTGAGGCAAAGAGATTTTAATTTCAAGACCAGTCTATGGTACAGACTGAGATCCTGTCTCAAAAAAATAAGATAAAATGAGAGAGAGGGAGATAAAAGAAATGAAGGAGGAAAGAAAGGAAGAGACAATAAAGTGGGGGGAAAACTTTTGTAATAATTTTCAAAGTCATATCCTATTATTTAAAAATATAAACTTAATGGCTCAATAGCATTCCATTTATATAGAGGTAACAACACATTTAAGCATTTTCCAGTTGTGGAAGCTAATTTCTTTAAAATTTGACAATTTATTATTAAATAATTAAAAACTTCTAGTGGAAGAGTTGGATCCATTTATAATCATTACCACACTATATTTGCTGATTTATTATTATTATTATTATTATTATTATTATTATTATTATTATTATTATTGAGGCAGGGTTTCTCTGTGTAGCCTTGGCTTTCCTGAAACTCACTCTATAGACCAGACTGGCCTCAAACTCAGATCTGCCTGCCTCTGCCTCCTGAGTGCTGGTAGTAAAGGTGGGTACCACCACCTATTGACTATTGGTTATTTCATGTTCTTGCTGTTTGATTGTTGCATTCTGATCTCTTATAATACAAAATATAATTGCTTCTCTCTCAAATGATTACAGGTTTTAAGTTCCCATTTTACTCTTCTAATAATTAAATTTTTGAAAAATTGTTCATTTCCTTCATCAGCATCATGAATGAAATGTTATCTTTGATATCACCCTTTGTAGTTCAAACTTTTAACACATTAGCATTCCATTTTATATTGTTATAACTGAATAGCACCCAGTGAGTAATATATAAAGCACAGGCATGTGTTCAGCTCATCAATCTGAAGGCTGAACATTCTCAGAGTATGATGCCTGTATAGGCTACTTTTCCCATTGCTACGACTAATGCTTGACAAGGGCAACTTAAGGAAAGAAGATTTTGGCTCACAGCTTTAGGGTACAATGCTTCCTGGCAAAAAAGTAATGGCACAATACAGCTGTTTTCCCTACTACCACCCTACCACCAACACTCTCCCATATCTGTTTGCGTGCACACACACACACACATACACACAGTTGCATATTCACAATTTATTTATACACATGTATGTAGAGGCCAAGAAGTCAACATTGTGTCTTACTCGATTGCTCTCTAGCTTATTATAAAAAATTAAAAAACATTTATTTTTATTTTATGTCAAGGAGAGTTTTGTCTACATGTATATCTGTATGTATAAGCCTGGTGCCCATGAAGGCCAGAGAGGGTGTTGGATCTCCTGGATCAGGATTTACTGATAGTTGTTAGCTGTCATTTAGGTGCTGGGAATTGAACCCATATTGTTTGCAAGAGCTGCAAGTACTCTTTAACCACTGAGTCATATCTCTAGCCCTTTTGAGACTGAACTCACCAATTCTGCCAGACTGACTGGCCAGCAAGCCCCAAGGACTTACTGTCTCTGACTCCTCAGTGCTGGGATGGAAGGCATAATCAGTTTTTTTCTGTGGGTGTTGGGAATCAAAAATCAGGTCTTTACATGTATAGGGCAAGCCTTTTACAAACTGAAAGTCTCCCTACCCTTCATTGCTCTGTTAGTTCAGTCCATAACCCTAGTCCTTTGAATGTTACTATATTTAAGGTAAGTCCTCCCTTTTCATTTAAATATTCCTGGAAACATCGTCACTGACAGATCCAGAGGTATGTCCCTATGGTGATTCTGAATCTTGTCACCTTAACAATGAAGATTGCTCATCAGAGTCCCAGTATCTGCTCTGCTTTATCCGTGTTGTAACACAACAATGGAAACATAGGAGCTCTGCCTAGAAAACATTTTAATCCAAAGCCACTCCATCTATATGTCCCATGAATTCATTGATCCAGAGCCATCATAACCCCATCATCTTTCACAGGTCCCACCTTAATTCATATTCCAACACATGAAACTTGAGGAATACCTACAAATCACAGCATGCTTTTCCTTCTTGCTCCTTTCCTTACCCTATTCTACGTAGCACATCTTTAAGATATAATCTGGGATTCCATATGTGATTATTTTACCATTGGTATCATGTTTCCCTAGTCATGAGTTCCTTTTCTCTTTTACATTATTTGTCCAGTGAAAACAACAGCATTATTTTTATCCTTCATTGTTTTGCTTATTGATTTACTATTGATACTTATTTTATAACACAATTTCATACTTGTGTTCTTTCTTCTGATCCCATGCTGCAGCTCATCAACAAGTAGTTCAAGAACAGAAAATAAAAGACTCGATGTCGAGACTGTCTTTCCTCTCAATGGGCAGTCATTTCCTTTGCTCAGAATCTGTAGATTTTTTTCTATTGTTTTCAGATATTTAATTCTTTGATGGAGAATGTTTTTGACTGATTTTATTATTAATTCTTAGGTACCCTGGGCTCTTCAAGTATTGCAGAAATATATGTGATGTTCAGTAATCTCAACCACACTATCAGAAATTGTCTTACAAATTTCTTTATTGCACACACGTCAACTGTTGTGTCTGTGGTGTTCTATGCCCCTCAGTTCTAGATAGAATAAAGGCTTATGCTCGCTGGCCATGCCTTCTCTCTGTTCTTATGATGTCCACCCCTTGATCCTTTTTTCTATGAGCTTAATTTATCATTATGACTGTGCTGTACTTCTTGCTCCACTGGGCTTTACATCCAACAATCATATTTTTTCATCTTTAAGAAGCATGTTTTCATTTGCACTGTTGATCATCATTGCTTGATGATATCTGATAAACACAATTCCTTTCTGCTTCTTCTCTTTCTCACAGCAAGTCTATTCTACAGGAAGGCATTTGTTCTAACACTGAAGTTTTATTGTACGTGTGTTGATCTACAGTGTCTTATCATAAGTTCAAAGAATACTTATCATTGCCCATCTTTATGGATAGACTTTCCCCTGTCTTATCTATTGCACACGCAAGTAAAGTTAGAGGAAGTTAAAATAATTATTTGTGCTTTTTAAAAACCTATTTATTTTGTTTGCGTAGCAGGCAGAGGACAACTTTTGAGAGTTCATTCTCCCCTTCTACCATGTGTGTCACAGGAATCAAACTCAGATCATCAGGCTTGGTGGAGAGCACCTTCCTTCAGCTGCTAAACCATCTTACTGGGCCTGGTTTGAATTTTTAGATGCACTGTTCTTAGCAACATGAGTGACTTTCAAGACATCTCCGTCATCATCCTCCAGTAATATCTTTGTTACCTACCCTCTTAAATAGAACCGTTACTATAGAACCATTATCACCAGCAGTCTATGGAGGGCCTACTCCTTGCCAGAACTAAAGGCAGTGATGAGCCAGATAAAGTCTTCCTCTGTCCTCAGTGGCTTAGAAGTCTGGGGGTAGCATAGCTATAAATAGTATAGGGACAATTGCCTTGAGAGGAGGAACTATCAGACCAAAGATGAAGAAGACCCCACCTCTGTATTTGAAGTATGGGGGGATGTGTAAAACGTTCCGTAATACCTAAAAGATATTAATCTGTAGTCACCCTGGACTCCAGCTTTGCCCGGTGTCATGAGGAACTAATGGGTAAAAGCTCCCTCAATGGTAAGGAGACAGATACCAAGAGAAAATGGCAGTAACTTATTACTCAAAAAGTAAGTCATACAGATTAGAGGGCAGAGAAGGAAGCCTCTGGAGAAGCCAAATGTGTGCAGAAAATGGACAGGGGGAGACAGAAATGAAGGTGTTAAGACCTCTGAACCAGGGAACAATGGTCGTAGAGGGAAAGAAGTCCTTGGAGATCAAGGGGGTGTGTGTAAATTTTATCTCAAGTGTAAAGAGCAAGGAAAGAGGATTTGACCAGGTAAGAGACTGAGGGCTAAAATAAGCAGAATGCCACAGTCTCTGACACAGCCTTGGAAACACTTATAAACTGAGAGCCAGAAGACCAGTGTGGAGATATAATGGTGCTTGGTACAATGCAGGTAGAGATACATTGGCAGGTTTCAGGGGTCTAAGGAATAAAAGCCAGTCACTTCCTCCCAGCCATCTTTCAACTCAGTGTTCACCCACCTGAACTAGCACAGAAACACAGGCAGCAGGTGTGCTAACAACAACAACAACAACAACAACAACAACATGCTCATTTGTGCTGTAGTTATCTGTTGTGCATGACAAGAGATTGAAAATGCCAACATTGAAGGTGACAATGCCGGTTACAGGCAGAGGGATGAGAAAACACAACTAATGATAAGAATTATTGATTCATGTAAAACGTCCGCACAGTAAAATGGGAATCAAATTCTCCAAGTCTAATGCAGTGGCCAAGGAAGCCTGTAACAAAGCTTTTCGGAGGTTGAGGCATGAAGATTGCCAGCTTTTGCCATACAATGAGACAGTGTTTTAAAACAAAACCAAAACCAAACAAAGAGTATCCCCTCCAAATTACTTTACTGCTTCAAAGGAAAAAGTTAAGATTTAGCAGAGAAATCTAGCAGATGCCACCTAAGTAAGCCACATGAGCAAAGTCTGAATTGCCAAGAAGGGGCAAATGGACATCTTGTACCTCTGGAGGAGGACATCAGGTCACTTTATTGTTTCTGCCAGAACCGCAAGTGAGGGACATTCCACAAAATAAATTGCTGGTAAACTTATAAAGTGTGGGGGGGTGGAGGGGAAGATAAAACCCTTGAGGAAACATTAAGACCAGATCTGAAGATATGACTATGTTCTGGAACCTATCCTGAGAAACTAGTAAAATTTCAATAGCTCTGTATAGCAAATGTCCTGGGTTTTGTTTCTTTGTGGGTTTTGGGTTTTTTGTTTGTTTGTGTTGCTTTGTCTTTTGCTTTTGTTTCTTTCATACAATCTTGCTTTTATGCAACCCAAGTGGAGATACTGAAATGAGGGGAAAGTAGTGACTTACAGCAACAATAATCACCTCATACAGCTTTGTGGGGTACCTAACATGCTTGACCGCTTCATCTGGCCCCATTCATGTGGCTATAGGTCCTACACACCCAGTACTTAAGCTAGTGGCTCACAATTCTCCAGCATGTAGCTCCTCCCCCTGGGGACCCTGGAGGACCCCAATCATGATGTTCCCTGGCCATATTCCATGAGGATGAAAAGCTGCAAGCCTCTGGAATACACATGCCATTTCTTTTTCTGTTCTTTCTTTCTTTCTTTTTCTTTTCAATATTTTGATGGACAAAGAGGCCAGCCCAGACCCATAGGGTAGGGGAGAGAACTCTCCTTTTGGTGCAAGGATCAATGAAGAATAGTGACCATATTTAATTCACCAAGTATGCTCCTTGCTGGCCCTTCCCCTCTGATGTCTCATTTGGTCCCAGCTACCTACCCTCTGGGGATGTACACAAATGCCACCCCCTGCTTAATGTGTGCCTGGTGCTGAACATGGCATGCACGAGTGTGAGGTCATTTCATCATCACCACACCACTTAGGGGTGTTGGGCCATCGTAATGATACCTGGATGCAGAAGCCAAGCATCTATGCGAACATACCAGGTGTGGCCTACTGCACCCTTCCAGAGTGACCTTCAGTCACTGTCCCCTGGCACCTCCAGGATGTGATTCTCCTAGTTTGTAAAAGCAAAGGATCTAGAGCCATCAGTGTTCATACATGTTCTGTATACCTTTCATGCCCAAGAAAGGGAAGCAGACAGGAAGCCTGAGCCATTGTTTAAGGAATGAGGAAGGGTCCACCTGATGTGACCTCCTCCATCTTTGGAAGAAATATGTCCGGGGCATTAGAACTCATCTTCAAACTGCCTCCTCATGATGAAGAGCTATGAAGGCCATCAGAGTGTGCTGAGGCAGCAATGTATGCTGTATATTGGAAAACAGGGGAGGCTGCCTGGCCCCTTGGGCACTGACATGCACTTACTGGCCTGAGTTCTCAGTGGAGTGGGAGGAGTTGCTCTGTAATGCTATTGATACCTGTATAGTCTGCCACATGCAAAGTCAACAACTTACAGCTCTCTGGTTATGTTTGGGATGACAAAGGTTGACAATACTCCCAAGCGAACACACTTTAGAGCAACCTAATGGCAAATTCTCACTTCTCACAGGGATACACACTGTGGGACCTCATAGATCAGACCTGGCTGGGGGTAAGTGTTGTCTGTCTGTCACACTCCTGCCACATGGATGGGGCTGGCTCCAGGAACTTGACCTCCAAAAGGAGCAAGTTCACATCAGGCATGTAGTTGGCCCTTCTCCATAGTTCTGCTGGGTGGTTTGGGGAAAGCTCTGAGCTTTAGTTTGCTCTTTGGAAGGAGGACAATGCTTTTGTGTGAACTAACTGCATAAACAAAATACTGAGCCCAGGACCTGACACTTAGATGTCAAAAATCCGTTACTGATCTACCATCTCAGATGATCAGAGTTGAGGGGTAGTAATTCCCAAGATGATGTCATAGGTGTGGTATCAGGTCTAATGAAAACCTAAAGGAAGAGTGTTCTTGTTTGGGGATCTCACCATAGTTGTGTCATTCAAGTCCCACTGGTTAAATGACACACATCTGATCTTCAGCATGGCCCTCTGCTTTGCTCACAGGTGTTGCTATTGTGGTGGTCTCCTTCTTCCTCTCAATGTACTACAACGTCATCAATGCCTGGGACTTCTGGTATCTCTTCTACTCCTTCCAGGTAAGCCAACCTCTGGTCAGAGCAAAAGCAAAAAGGGTAGAAGATGCAGGGCCACTCACCAAGTTGGGAGCTGGTAGAGGATGAGAACGCCAGCCTGTGGGAACCCTCTCAGTGAGGGGGGGAGCGTGATGGGAGCCACAAGCCAAGCAGGGATGACAGAATCTGGAACCACTACTTATCACAATGTAAGCCAAACTATGCACTGTGTGTGCGCACGTGTGCATGCATGTGCGTTTGCATGTGTGTACACACATGTGCACAATCATTTCTGAGGAGCAGGTCCACAGCACTCATTGGAATATCTACAGGAATATTTTCAAGGACAAGCATTTTAAACAGTGCATTATCTAAATTCTTGTTACTGATATTCTGGAAGGGTCTAGGCTTTGTGGAAAATAAATATGAGCCATAATTCCACACTAAGCGCTGGAATGTTCCTCTCCACCAGTCACATTCTATCCCACCCCACCCCCATCTTCATTCTTTTCACTCTCAGAGACTCTAATCCCACTGCCTCCATATCAGCCTCTTTCCAGATGGAAAAAGAAGAGAAGGACCCAGGAATTACCACTCTAATATCCATGCATTCCATACTTCACAGAACTCCCCCCCCCTTACCCCTGCAATAAATCCTCTTCCAAGGTTACACAGCAGACCTTCACTTGCACTTCTATGGGCCATGCAGGTCCCCGGAACATATAAATCTACACTGGCATGGCCATATACACGACATGAGAGCTTTTGTTCAATCCCAGGAGCTACAAGTGACTCTATAGGACTCTACTTTATGGGAGGGTGTGGGTCCTTCTTAGTGGGTACATTTAGCAAAGCAAATATAAGGACCCTATGTTTACCTTCTGATGCAGATGAAGGGAGAAGAACACTGAAAATCTCTCAGTTGTTCCATGCCCTAGAGCTTCTTCATGTAGCATGTTCATTGGCAGGAATATTTTAAAAAAAAACAAAAACAAACAAACAAACAAAAAAAAAAAAAAACTGACGTCGAGCTCATCTCAAGCAAAGGACCCCAGAGGTATCCTCAGATTTGCAGCCAAATATGTGAAACAGTGTGAATTAGAGTGGCCTCAGCAGAGGGCCCAGAGAATATCGGCTAGGCAACTGAGCTTAGAGGGCTTCTGTTTCTTAGCTAGGACCTGCTGCTGGTTCCATCAGACACCACAGTGTCTCCCTCCTGTGGCCTGTACATACAAATGGGCTCACTGCTCAAGATTCTAACTCAAGTACCTTCACAGCTTTGTTTTTAAATTATTTTTAAAGTTTATCTTATTTATTTTATGTATATGGGTGTTTCACCTGAATGTCTATGTACAACATGCATGCCTGGTGCCTGCAGAGGCCAGGAGAGCGTGTCAAATTCCCTGGGACTAGAGTTACAGAAGGGGAGCCATCCTATGGTTACTGGGAATCTAACCTGGGGAAAAACAGCCAGTACCCTTAACTAGTGAGCCATCTCTCTAGACCTACAACTGGTTTTGAACAGGGTAGCTACAAGGATCTGGAAAGACTAGGCCAGGAAGCCTCTGATCCACTGTACTCTGTTGTTTCACGCAAGCCAGTTTAGCCCATATTTACAGGATAAGGTGTGAAGCCTCCTGTCAAAGACGCTTCCTATCATCCCACCAAGCCCTTGACCTTTCCCTTGACTGTCTGTTGATTCTCACTTCATTGAAAAGGATCCCCTGCCATGGTCTGTCTGCCCACTTAATGGTAACGGCACAGGCTACGACGAGGAGTATGAAAAGGCTTCGTCAATGCAGTACTTCTGGTGCAGGAAAACACTCAACATCTCACCATCCATCCAGGAGAATGGAGGAGTGCAGTGGGAGCCAGCACTGTGCCTCATCCTGGCCTGGCTGATGGTGTATCTGTGCATCCTGAGGGGCACTGAGTCAACCAGCAAGTTGTGCTAGGGAGTGTGATGGGACTGAATCTGGTCCATGCTAGGAGCTGTCTCTTGCTGTCCAGAGTAGAGGCTCAGTGGGTCAGAAGGCATGGATGGTGTTATTGGCATGTCCCTGTACTAGCTGACAGTGGAGGGTGTCAGAAGTGATT
Source organism: Phodopus roborovskii (assembly GCF_943737965.1). Classification (NCBI taxonomy): domain Eukaryota; kingdom Metazoa; phylum Chordata; class Mammalia; order Rodentia; family Cricetidae; genus Phodopus; species Phodopus roborovskii. The sequence continues at coordinate 105,753 of NW_026127015.1, read as the reverse complement.
AAAGTTGTAGCACTGAATCTGAAATGACAGGCCCCAGCCAGTTCTCACACTCACCTGTACCAGGTCATTTCATGGAGATATTCAAACACCCTGCTATTCAGTCCTTCCACCTCAAATGCCAGAGCTATTATTCTGTGGAGGGAACCTCAACATCAGACTAGCCAGCCTCTGGGGACTTTATTGTGTAGTTGGATTTGGGGTCCCATTTCAAAGTGCTTTCAGGAAATCAATACTACCCAGAACTGTTGGGTTCTCCCTTGGTTTTTTGTTTTGTTTTGTTTTGTTTTGTTTTGTTCTGTTGTGTGGTATGGGGTTTTAGTTCTTGTTTTGGCTTTTATTTTTAAAGTGTCTCCTTATGTACTTCAGGCTGGCATGAAACTGGCTGAACGGCCCAAGTTGGCCTCAAACTCAGTGATCCTCCTGACTCAGCCTTCTGAGTGTTGGGATTTTAGGCCACAGATATGCCAAAATACCCAGCAAAGGCCTTTTATTTGCCTAAGCTCGTTCTTTCTGTTGAAATGCCCAGGTTTCCATTCATCCTAGGGCTGGAGTATCTGCTGTATTTCCTTCACCCGTACCTGTTTCAAACTGGGGTGAATGCTCCATATTCAGCTATTAGGCAAAGCAAATCCATAGTGGATCACGGTGTCTTATTCTTCTAACAGCCCCTCAGAGTAGATACATGAGGTCACTCCCAAAAGGATTAGATAAGCAAAGTATTATTCGCAAAATCACAGCCAGGGACAGCAGACTCAGGACATAGCCCATATTTACTCCAAGCTCTTCCCATCCTATTGGTGACATGCAGCATGAATATTCTCTTCACATCCTTTGTGACTTAGTCATTTACAATTTTTCTTCTTCTGACAATCCCATGAGACCCCTAGATCTCACTCTCCTGATCTCCTGCCTGCCTTCTCCAGCACTGACATGTTTGTTCGGTTTTGTTCTTTCATGAGGCATCAAGCTTAGAACAACCTATGTCATTGAGATATTGCATGACAACCCCAATGTTGTTTCTGGTATGACATATCACATTATTTTCTAAGTCCCCATAGTGGCCAGCATCTTAGCCCCAAAGCACTTTGCCTCACAGCTGAGCAGAAGAATCAGGGTGTTCTTTCTCAGCTGAGATCAGACCTTGCAGCATCTGCTCTGTCCCAACCTAGACCAAGCATGATCCAAAAGATCTAATGGTGATGTCTGTACCCTTGAATATTAAAGCAGTCCTTTCCTCTCCAGGCCTCTTATAGTTGTGAAAATAAGTAGAGTCTGGACATGATGCCATATTAATCCTCACCATCTATTTTCTCTCCTTATACTATGACCCCCCACCCTGACTGAAATGCCCCAGGGTTCCATGTATGGGGAAAGATGCTGCCTTTTCCTTTTTGTTTGAAATCTCTTTTATTCTCCTCTGAAGTTTTACTTATTGGTCAGAGTTATTTCTCCTGATAGGTTAAGCTAAAGCTAGATCACATGTCCAGCCATCCTTCCCACAAGAAAAAGAAGGAAGCCACTTTGTGAGGACTCTAGAAAGCCCAGAAGAAACACAGCCCACTGGCGGGGGTGGGGGTAGAAGTCCAGAGCTTTCCCCGAATGTCTTCTTAGTGCCCAGTGTTATGGACCCGGTTCAGCCCTCCCCCATGCCCCTGAATTTCTTTGACATCACTGGCAAAAGGACTCTTATCCATTTGCATCTCACCTGGTTTGACATATTAGATATTTGGGTAAATTCACTAACCCCCTAAATGTGTAAGAAGCCATGGTAAACATATATCCCACATTCTCAGTGTCCTTCTGACAGTCTTAGAAGTACATGAAGTATGGTGCCATGCCAAGGAAGAAATGGAAGACTGAGATTAATTGAAGCATATCAAGACATGGTCACTAGCTGGGTTTCTCAGAGGTGGATCCAACCTAAAAGAAGATTGATAAAACAAAACCAACCTTGTGAAAGTTTTGTTTTGTTTTGTTTTTGTCTATGAATCTAGGCATACATAGAAAGTGAATTACCCAAAATTTCCCACCCAGGGTAGGCAGATGTTTATCTGAAAGCCCTTACTTTCAGGCTTTTAGAAGTCAGGGTGACCCTGAGTCTGAGATTCCCCTGCCAAAGAGACTAAGAACACATCCTTAAATTGTGATGCATGTCAACAGGGAAAGAAGATTGGCTTAACCAAATAGACTTTTCTTTTTATGAAGAATGCACAAAATCAGTACATTTGTTGCATTTGTTGTGGGGACTTTGCCCTGTGCACTGTTTTCTACATATGGACATGCCTAACCAGGCTCCCCTCGGATCCCATCCAGAAAACCCAGTTCTGCCCCTTAAGACACTAATTTCACTTTGGAGATAACATAGATCCTGTAAGTGATTAGTCTTTCTGATTTTCTTGGGACCTCAGAAAGCTGAGTCAAATCTGGCTGAAAAAACAAAACAGAACAAACAAACAAACAAAAAAAAAAAAAACAAAAACAAAAACAAAACAAAACAAAACAAAACAAAAAAACAAAAAACGTGTTGTGTGGGCTCCTCCAGCCTTTCAGCCTTTCTTAGAGAAACAGGGGCTCGGGGAGTGTTGCCTCTCATGCACTGGAGAAGAAATTTCATGGGGGCAACAGACATGAGCAGCCATGTCCCACACTTTCTTTCTCTAGACCATACTCAGAACCTGTGTCCTACTCAGGACCAGTGCTACCCACAGCTCTTAGCAGCTGTGGATGCAGCCTAAATGCCAAAGAATTAAGGTTTTTGTGGGAGTGGCGGTCCCCATCTCTCCAGCAGTCTTATTCTGTTCCTGGATGCCTACAGGTGGTCTACTTCATCGCGTTGATGCCCTACTGTGTGCTGATATCTACTTGGTCCGTGGCCTCACAATCCACGGAGCTACCAATGGCCTGAGGTACATGTTCACACCCAAGGTATGGTTTGCAAGGGAAGGGGACTGTCACTTTCTGGGATACCTGGGAGGAAGGGAAAAGAGGGTAAGATCTGTAATCATCAGAGCTGGTGTGAGCCCATGACTGGGCCAAAGACTATAGATATCCTGGAAGTTATGTTCTCTGTAGCCTGTCCTGCAGCCCTCACTACCACTAGTGACTAGTGCCTGTGCCTTCCTTCAGGTCTTCCTGCTCCAGTTGTCACCTAAAGCCCAGTCCAGACTCCCCACTAAGCTAGGGACCATGGACATCTCTCCAGTCATCTCCCTTATCTGATCCCATATTTTCTTAGACCTTTTCCCTCTAGGGAATGCTATGGTCCCGTCCTTAACATTTTTTTTTTTTTCAGTCACCCTAGCCATTGTTCTTCAGTGTAGATGTTATTGAATTTAGAGTAGGGCACATTCTTTGCTGGACAAATGGCTGGAATCATATGACTGTATCCTTTCAAAATGGACACTCTTATTGCATAGGCCTTAAGTGTCAGTACTGGAGTAATCTCGAACTTGACTCCACATCCACCTAAATTTCCTGTGTGGTAAGACTGTTGTTGTGGCAGGCTGGTGATTTAGATGTTTTATGTGTTTTAGACTATTAGACCAGGCAATACTCAATTGCACTCTCCATGGGTAGGGTGCCATAGAGGGTATGAGAGGAAGATTGCTGAGTAGTTTACCTGCCAGGAAATACACTGGAGACATTCTGAGACATGGACCTAGAATTCAGCCCCAAGTCATTCTGACTACCTGTGAGTTGGAAGTAATTTCTTCCCCATCTCTAAGCTTTCATCTCCTGGGAGGGAAGAGTTTGGGATTAGAGCTCAGGATTCCTCAGCCCTATCCCTACTGGCCTTCTAGATGAAACAGCTAGCCAACCCCAAGGCCTGGATCAATGCAGCCATGCAGATCTTCTCCACACTGGGCTTGGGGTTTGGCAGCCTGATTGCCTTTGCCAGCTACAATGACCCCTCCAACAACTGCCAGAAGCATGCCATCATTGTGTCCATCATCAACAGCTCCCACCTCCAGATATGCCAGCATCGTGTCCTTCTCCATCTACGGCTTCAAGGCCACCTTCAACTATGAAAACTGCTTAAACAAGTGAGTCTAAGCTGTCCCTCAGAACCGTGGACCCCAAGTGGGAAGGCAAGGCTCCAAAGCCCTGAGCTGAAAGGGAGACTGGGAAGGACTGGGTTCCCAGAAGTCAAGGAGTAGACTAAAGACACCAGTATTGAGGTCTGCAATGTGAGGGTCAGTTCTGTTTCCTCGACGTGCTAATTGCTGCCTTCTACCAGCACTAGAAACTGAGGGTCCAGAAAGCAAAGGCCGCCTTGCAGGGAATGGGACATTTAAGGTAGGCATTGCACTTAGCAGAAAGGGGCGTTCAGGAAAAAACAAAACCAAAACCAAACAACAACAACAACAAACACACCAGTGTCTTCATCTCATTTGTAAGCAAGGCCTCTCTAGCCGAGTCTACTGTCTTTGGCTTCCCTCAAAACAAATGCTAATATGTCCAGTAGGGAGGTCACTTACATGAGTAGCCATCTCTAAACTAGGACTTAAATTAATGGAAATCAGTATACATGCAAATCATTTAATTCGTACTGTGATATAAAATTAAGCTTAATAATTCTAGGCCAAATGTAGTGGTGCATGCCTTTAATCTCACCAATATGGAGGCAGAGTCAAATGAATCTCTTAAGTTTGAGACTAGCCTGGTCTACACAACAAATTCCAAGACAGCCGAGGTTGCATAGTAAGGCCCTGCCTGAAAATAAGTAAATATGTTTAAGTGATTCTAAACTTATTTCTAAGCGGTTGGTCAATGGCATTAGCCACATTCTTGTGTTGTCACCACCAAAGGGTACGAATCTGGCTATGAAGTATTGAATGCTTCCAACATCCTACCCAATCTCACTGGAGGCCACTTATCCAGATGTGAAGTAGCCTGTTGGGAGGTAGTTTCTGTTCTCATCTCTTCTGCACTGGGCAGGAGGGAAGAGGCTACCCACCTTCCTCCCAGGTTTTAGAGCCAATGGCTTTTTAGTGGTATATGTTAAGATGATAGTCTGCTCTGCAGGGTGATTCTGCTGCTGACAAATTCTTTTGAGCTAGAAGATGGCTTTCTGACAGCCAGCAACCTGGAGGAGGTGAAGGACTACCTGGCATCCACCTACCCAAGCAAGTATAGTAAAGTGTTCCCACACATTAGAAACTGCAGCTTGGAGTCAGAGCTGAACACTGTAAGAGGCCTGGAAAGGGTGGGCACTGCCTCTCTCCACACGGTCCATGAAGACTTGTGGAGAGAGACATGGTCCCCTGCAACAGTGATGAGAGACTGGACTCCTGCTCTCTCCCAGCTGCTACTAGGAATTCTTTTCATTTCCCTGTGTCTTTTTGAAATTTCCAAAACTTGAGAAAGGCAAAGGACAAGGTAACACACTGTCTTACTTAGGGTTACTTAGAGGAGGAGAGGGTTTATTTGGCTGCACTCTCACATTGCTGTTCATCATTGTAGGAAGTAGGGACAGAAATTCGAACAAGGTAGAAAGCTGCAGGCAGGAGCTGATGCAGAGACCATGGATGGGTGCTGCTTACAGTTTGCTCAACCTGTTTTATTTATAGAGCCCAGCACCACCAACAACACAACGGACAGTGTACTCTCCCAGCAACCATTAATTAAAAAAATGCTTTACAGACAGATCTTATGGAAGCATTTCTCAGCTGAGGTTCCCTACTTCCAAGTTGACATAAAACTATCCAGCACTCAAACACCAATATTTCCAATTCTCAAATTAACACTATAAACCTTTTTGTTACATGAAACATAGATTTTTATACAGGACAAACAAAATTATTTTAAGGACACACAATTAAATGTCCCTGAAATTAATAGAAAGTTTTCCCTACTCATTGTAGACAAAATCCCTTACAGTTTTGTGCCCATGATACATTGTTTTTAAATTTTATTTATTAACATAATATCCATGCATGCCTATGAAGGGCCTGATGATTTGATACAAGTATGACATATATAGCCGCTAGACCAATGCCCCTAGCATTTCCTTCTCCTCATACATGGATTTTATATATATATATATATACATCTATACTAGTTATTTTTGTGTATCATGGATTCTTGTAGATTAGAGTTACCTACACTTCTGGGCACAGAAGCAGCGATTTCTGCTTCTAATTCCTGTGTTTTTGTGACTCTTGTCTAACCTCTGTCTTCACTCGCTGCCTTTCCATCTTCTTGGAGGTTCATTTATCACTTTCTACAAATGAGTGCAAAAATGCATTATTTGTCTATGATTTGTTTTATTTACCATGATGCCTGCACTTGTCTCTACCTTTACACTTGACAAGATTTCATTCTTTTTATGGCTAAGTATTATTCCTTTGTGGATACATACCACGTGATTTGTATATGTTCACTCTTCCATGGATGGTTTTATATCCTAGAGTTTTTTTAAAGGAATATCACAGTAAACATGAGAGTGCTGCTATATCCTTGACACATGGCTGTTAAGATCCCTTTGCAATAATATCTAATTGTGGTTTTTATTTGTATTCCCTTGAAGATTAATGATGCTGACTTTTTGTTCATATATTTGCTGGCTATTTGTGTCTTAAATTTTTAGATGTTTTTATTTTATTTGACACATATGAGTATTTTGCTTGCATGTGTATGTGTATGCCAAATGTATGTCTGGTGCTCGCAGGGGTAAGAAGAGGGCTATGACAGTGGTTATGAGTTGCCACGTGGGTGCTGGAAACTGAACCCAGGTCTTCTGCAGGAGCAGCAGGCGCTCTTAACCAGTGAGCCAGCCCTGACGTCCCCTCATTTCTTTTTAAAGAAATGTCTATGTAGCCCATTTCTTTGCCCATTTTTTAAGGTGGACTCTTTGCTCTCCAGTTGTTTCAGCTCTAAATAAATAGAATTAAGGGAATGAGAGGTATTGGCAATAAAAGAGTCAAAATGCTAATGAAAGATGTCAAGATGACTCCAGGAAAGGAAAGATACTCTATGGAGCAGATGTCCTAGTTAATTTTCTGTTCCTGTGAAGAGACACTATGTATTATGTACTCTGTACTCTGTACTATGTACTATGTTCTATGCTTATCAAAAAAGCATTTAATTGAGGCTTTGCCTACAGTTGCTTTGAGTCTATGATCGTGGAAGGAAGCATGGCAGCAGGCTAGCAGGAAGAATGCCTGCTTATATCTAATCCACAGGCAAGAGGCAGAGGGAGGGGAAGGGTGAATGGGGAAGGAGTAAGAGGTAGGACATTGTAGAAGAAAGAGAGGATTGGGTTCAGCCTGGGCTCCCTCAATGGCATACACACTCCCTTCAACAAGGCCATCTCTCCTAATCTTCTAAAATAGTTCTACCCACTGTGAACCAAGGGCTCAAATATATGAGCCTGTGGGCACCATTCTCATTCAAACCATCACAGAGTTCCTATTATTATTGTTGTTGTTGTTATTATTATTGTTGTTTTTGTTATTATTAATGTTGTTATTATTATTATTATTAATGTGTTCATACTACCCAAGACAGTTCACAGATTCAGCTCAATCCTTACCAATAATAATGTTCATAGAATCAGAAAAAAAATCTTAAAATCTACATGACACTATTGAATAAAAGAACGAAACTGAAGTCATATCAATACCTGATTTTAAGGCTGTCTACAAAGTGTCTGGTATTGGCTTGAGAAAAGACAAGGAGACAAGTACAACATAGTAGAGTACCTGGAAATCCACATATTTCTATCAAAGACACCAAGAGAATACATTGGAAAGCCATCATATCAATTACTGATGCTAGATCCACATCTCACATGCTGTACAAAAGTCCAAAAGTATGAAAAGTCTAAGGGGAAACAGGGGAAACACTTGAAGACATAGGTTTGTGTGTACCTATGTTTTGGGATAAGACCCCAAAACTTGCAACAGAGTAAAAACCAGTGGGATTACATCAAAGAAAGATCTTTCTGTGCAATAAAAGAAATAGTCAGTAGCATGAAGAAAATATTTAGGAACTCACACACACATTCACAGAGTAAGGGGGAGACTTAAATAAATAATATTGTTTTGTTAGCAGTTGTACTAAGTAATGACATTTTTAAAATAGTAAATACATAAAAAACAAATTTAATTATGGCATTTTAATACATAAGTTTCATTGCTCCTTATTCTTATTCACCTTCTCTCTATCCTCCCTCTTTACCCCTTCTTTCTGGTATAATTTAGAGGGAAAGTATATGTTGGAGGTGTAAGAATAGAGGAATTACTATAAAAATACAAAAAGAAGTCATAAAAAGCTGCTCAAGTAAGATGATTGTGGTTGATACATTGTTTATGAACTAATGAAGCAATGAAGATCAGAGAAGCAAAGCATCCAGGCTACCAGAGAGCTCTGTCCTGTACCAGGGCTGGAGAGATATTATTCATAGCAAGCTGGAGACTAATTGCCAAGAGTAAATACTTAATGCCCTGCTCCTATCTTATATATTAGTGCTGGGGATTAAAGCTGTGAGCTCTGTTTCTCTTTTAGACTGATTCACTTCTGGTGTAGCCCTGAATGGCCTTGTAAATCCAACATTAAGTATTTTTGAATTTTATATTTTCTTACTCTCTGTTGTTGACTGTGGCCTTCTCTTGTGGCTCACCTTTTAGTTGTAACAGGATTTGCTTTAAACTCTGTAGGGATATGGAAGAGTGTTATCTCTCCCTCCATCTTTGTTCCTGGGGATTGGGTTTTGATTTAGGAACATGCTTTCTCTCATTCACCTAAGTCTGTCAGATAATTTCCTTTGTGAATGTCTTTGCATATCTTCTGTTACATTGCTATTGTAAATAGTGTCTTTCTCCTTATTTCTACGGTTGTTTATGTTGGTGGCAGAAGAAACAAACATTTTTGTATGTTAGTCTTGTACCTTGAAATCTTGATGCATTTCCTAATGAATTCTCACAACTACAGATTGCTCATATTTTCTCTATAAACTATCCTATAACCTGTGGATATAATTTAGCACATTTCTTTTCAGTGTCTGTATTTCAACCCTTTTTTATTGTGGTTTCACTATTATTATTGATTTTATTGGAGTCTCAGGCACAATTGTTTTCCTGTACTTTGAACACAGTGAAATTCCAAGTTTTAGGTGAACACTCTGACTAGTTCTTAGATTTACTATAAAGACTTTTTCAGACTGCTTTTAGAGAATACTTTCAAGGCCAGGATAAAGGTTCCATGGCCTTTGCTTATTGGTTAGGTTAGGGAGTAGTTGGTTGTTTTTTGTTTGTTTGTTTGTTTTGTTTTGATTTTCTCTTTTTTATTTTTTTTTAATTTTATTTAATTTTATATAATAGTCCCATTAAATGAAAACAAACATTTATATACAATATTTGGGAATTTGGGTGTCGTTCTTTCCAAACTACTTCCTGCTGATAAGGGGCGCTGTCTTGGGGGATTCGAAGAAGATTCAGATATCCTGGCTGTAGTTTGTAGGGATGTTTTGTCTAGCTGTTTGGAATGTAGGATCAGCTTGTATTCTGTTTCAGGCAGTCTGGCATGATCAAACCACATTAGTCTGGAAGGAGTCCACATCTTTTCATTTTCTGTGGAAACAAAAATAGAAATCCTTTTCCCCAGTAACTTGTCCTTCAACTTAAATTTTGGAGTCAAAGCACTTTTTTTATTTTTTTTTCTTTAATATATTATTTTACATGTGGATCCCAGTTCCCTCTCCTTCCCTCCCTCCTCCCTCCCTGGCTCACTCCCCTGAGCCCTCCCTCCTTCCTTCCCTCCCTTTTTACCCTCTCTGCCCTCTCACATGCACTCTAAACACCCTCCCCTCCCATCCCCCCACCCCAATTCCATATGTAGGGGAGTGCCATCCAGTTGGGGTCATGTAGATCTGACAGGTTCTGTGAAGTAGGGACTAGGGCTTCTCTCCTGTCTCTAGATTAAGGCAGTTATCCCTCCATGGGGGATATGTTTGCAAAGTTCTTTTGTGAACCAGGGACACATCCTGGCTCCGCTGTCTGGGGTCTCTTAGACTGCTCAGTCCTTCTGGCTGAGACCCATAATCAGGGGGGCCTGAGTCAGTCCCATGCTGGCTTCCCAGCTATCAGTCTAGTGGCCCTTAGCTCCTCCTTGTTCAGTTAAGCTGTCTCTATGAGTTTCTGCTGCATGGTCTTGTCCTCTCCATCTGCATGTAGGTTCTAGTTCGACTCAGTGTTTATGTATGAGTGTTTGATCCTTTTTTCAACAGGCATTAGTTGAGGGCTCCATGGAGAAGTTAGTTGTTGATCTCACTCTCTGGGAAGGGCATTTATGATAGTCTTTCCACATAAGCTCAACTTGTTAGTTGAGAGCAATCTTATTGTTCTCTCGACCTTTCTTTGTGTTCAATTTTATCTTCAAACCAATATTGGCTCCCTCTTTTATCTTCTCTCTCTCTGTCTCTGTCTCTGTCTCTCTCTCTCTCTCTCTCTCTCTCTCTCTCTCTCTCTCTCTCTCTTTTTTTCCTATATTCTATTCCTAACCAGGCTCAATCTTCCTGGTCGCACATGTTTTCCTTTCCTCCCCCTCATTTTCTCCTACTTCTCTCTCCATTCGCTGTCCTCCCCCACTTCACCTGAGCTCTGGGGGACTTGCCCCTTCCCAGTTCTGTAAGGGACTTTATATGAATCTCTTAGAATACACCTTGTATCCTAGTTCGTCTGGTGATGTGAATTATAGGCTGGTGATCATTTGATATATATCTAAAATCCATATATGAGTGAGTACATACTGTGTTCCTCTTTTTGTGACTGGGTTACCTCATTCAGGATGGTTTCTTCAAGTGCCATCCACTTGCCTGCGAATTTCAAGATACCATTATTTTTTTCTGCAGAGTAGTATTCCATTGTGTAGATTTGCCACATCTTCATTAACCATTCTTCAATTGAGGGGCATCTAGGTTGCTTCCAGGTTCTTGCTATTACAAATAATGCTGCTATGAACATAGTTGAACAGATGTCTTTGTTGCATGGATGTGAATCCTTTGGGTATATGCCTAAGAGGGGGATTGCCAGGTCCTGTGGTAAACTAATTCCCATTTTCCTGAGGAACTGCCATACTGATCTCCAAAATGGCTGTATGAGTTTGCACTCCCACCAGCAGTGGAGGAGTGTTCCACTTTCTCCACATCCTCTCTAACATAAGTCATCACTGGTGTTTCTAATTTTAGCCATTCTGGCAGGGGTAAGATGGTATCTCAAAGTTGTTTTGATTTGCATTTCCCTGATAGCTAAGGATGTGGAGCATTTTCTTAAGTGTCTTTCAGCCTTTTTGATTTCCTCCATTGAGATTTCTTTCTTCAGTTCTGTACCCCATTTTTTAATAGGGTTATTTGGTGTTTTGTTGACTAGTTTCTTGAGTTCTTTGTATATTTTGGAGATCAGCCCTTTGTCAGATATAGGATTAGTGAAAATCTTTTCCCAGTCTGTGGGCTGCCATTTGTTCTTGTCAACTGTTTCCTTTGCCTTACAGAAGCTTCTAAGTTTGAAGAGGTCCCATTTATTAATTATTTCTTTCAGTGTCTTTGCCCCTGGAGTTATGTTCAAGAAGTGGTCTCCTATACCAATTTGTTCAAGGGTACCTCCTACTTTCTCTTCTAAGAGGTTCAATGTGGCTGGATAGATGTTGGGGTCTTTGATCCATTTGGACTTGAGTTTTGTGCATAGCAACAGACATGGGTCTATCTGCAGTCTTCTACACACCCTCATCCAATTTTGCCAGCACCATTTGTTGAAGATGCTGTCCTCGCCCCATTGTATAATTTTAGCTGTTTTGTCGAAAATCAGGTGTTCATAGGTGCGTGGATTAATATCAGGATTTTCAATTCGATTCCATTGGTCTACCTGTCTATTTTTATGCCAATACCAGGCTGTTTTCAGAACTATAGCTCTGTAGTAGAGTTTAAAGTCAGGAATGGTGATGCCTTCTGAAGTTCTTTTATTGTATAGAGTTGTTTTGGCTATCCTGGGTCTTTTGTTTTACCATATAAAGTTGATTATTATCGGTGAAGAATTGTGGTGGGATTTTAATGGGGATTGTATTGAATCTGTAGATTGCTTTTGGTAAGATTGCCATTTTTACTATGTTAATCCTACCTAAGCAAGAGCATGGGAGATCTTTCCATTATTTTTTTTTTGTTTTGTTTTGTTTTTTTTTTTTTTTTTTTTTTTTTTTTTTTTTGTTTTTTTGTTTTCTGGGGTGTACCATTGTCCACGGAGAGATACAACACTTTCCTCTTTTTGCTTGTTGTTCTAGTTAGAGTTATAATTGTTATGAAGAAAGGCCATGACCCAAAGCAAGTTGGGGAGGAAAGGGTTTATTTGTCTTACACCTCCATCAGGACCTCAAGGTAGATTCCTGTAGATAAGAACTGATGTAGAGGCCACGAGGTGTGCTGCTTACTGGCTGCTCCCCTCCCCATCACTAATTAAGAAAATGCCCTGCAACTTATGGAAGCATCTTCTCAGTTGTGGTCCCCTCTGTTCAGATAACTGTAGTTTGTGTTAAGTTGACATAAAACTAACCAGCAACGTTGTAGAGCTCTGGGCCCTGCCTACAGGATCTATAGCCTGACCCTCCATTCCTGCACAACTCAGACACCAAGACGCTGACACCCAGGCTTCGAGATCTAGATCCCACTTGGGCAACTATGGCACCTGTTCTAAGCTTTGGCATCCATTCAGTTGCCTTCTTTTGGTTCTGACACTTAGTTTTTCCTTGCTTGTTTTTGAGATTGGCTTTATGTCCAAGATGTTATAATTACTGATTTTATTTTATTTTATGTTTTTAGAATTACTTTCTTTCCCCTGCTCCTGCCATTCTCTCTCTCTTATTTCCTTTCCTTTCTAATATATATTCTCTACTGTTTGAAATTTGGACTTTCATATCTCCTTCCTGAAATCTCTTAATTAATATTTAACTTAACACAGCTTAATGTTAGAGAGTATTCATGAGTTCCCTTTCAAAAAGTGAAAGAATTTTAGATCACTTTCTCCTGTCTTTCCTGTCTTTGCATTTTTAAAGACAGAAGAATGATATAGAAATCCTGATCTTCCCACCTCTGCCCCCTGAGTGCTGGGATGAATGGTGTGTGCCAGACCTGGTTCTCCTCTTCCATTTTAAACATTATTGTCATGTAGTTCTGGCCCTTTGAGCCTATAACTTTCTAAATACCGCAAACTTAGGATGCATAAGGCAGTGAGATCTGTCCCTGGGCTCAGGGATGGACACACACACACACACACACACACAAATACACACACACACACACACACACAATTTTATTTGTAAATACTCTTTCTTGCATTCCAGCTATCTTTGGGAGAGAGGAGCTAGATTTAAAATACCTTCCTGTGGGGCTAAATAGATGGTTCATCAGTTAGAAAAGCTTGGTGTTCTTCCAGAAGACCGGAATTTACTCCCCAACACTCACATCAAGTAGTTCAAAGTCACCCCCCAAAGCATCCGATGTTTCCTTCTGGCCTTGTGGGCACCTGCACACACATGGTACACAAACACACATGTACATGTACATATGCATATAACTAAATAAATCTTCTTTAAAATATTGTCCTATAAGGCAAGTTTTTTTGTTTAATTGGGGGGGGGAGAAGGATGTGTTTTCAAGACAGAGTTTCTCTGTGTAACAGCTCTGGCTGTCCTAAAACTTATTTTGTAGACCAGGCTAGTTTCGAACTCACAGAGATCTGCCTGCCTCTGCCTTCTGAGTTCTGGGATTAAAGGTGTGAGCCATCATGCCTGGACAGGGCAAGATTTAGGGACTGTAAACTTTGTTAGATTTTGCTTCCACATAAACATTTGGCCCCATTTGTTTTCTGTCATTCTTTTTTCCTTATTTTTGTTTGTTTGTTTGTTTGCATCTTTTTGAGGCAGGGTTTTTCGGTTTATCCGAGACTCTTCTGAAACTCCCTCTGTAGACCAGGCTGGCCTCAAACTCAGAGATCTGCCTGCCTCTACCTCCTGATTGCTGGGATTAAAGGCGTGTTCTATCACTGCCTGGCAATGTATAAGAGTCTTTTTAAACATTGTTTTATGTATATTTTGTCTACATGAACCATGTGCATTCCCAGTGCCCATAGAAGTCAGAAAATGCTGTCAGATCTCTGGAACCAGAGTTAGCCACACTGTAAGCCACTGTGGGTACTAGGAATTGAACCCAGGTCCTTCGGCACAGAAGCATATGAACGCTCTTAAACACCAAGACACTTTTTCAGCCCCTGGCCCCTTTTCTTAAAGAACTTGTGCCAAGAGTAGTTTTTTTTTTTTTTTTTTTTTTTTTTTGTTAACAGTTATTTTCTCCCAATACTTGGATAACATTTGCCTTATAATTCTGGTTTCAATCGTTGCTGCTGAATTTTTCTTTTATTTTGATTTAAATTAATTATGTGTGTGTGTGTGTGTGTGTGTGTGTGTGCGCGCGCGTGCATGTGTGGAGGTCAAAGGACAACTTTGTGGATTCAATTCTCTCCTACCTTTACATGGGTTCTAGAGATTGAACATAAGTTCAGGCCTGCATTACAAACAAATCTACTGGCTGAACTGTCTTGTCTGCCCTTCTTTTATTTTTATAAGTGAGCAGTCCTTTCTCTGACTTCCCTAAATATGTCCCTTTGTCTTTGGCATCTTTAGTGAATTTAGTATGGGTGGGTTTTTATTACCTCATCCAGGCCTGAACCTAAACACTATTAAACCTGCTGGATTTATGAATCCATGATTTCTTCTCAGTTTTGGCAAGTTCATACATACTATGTCTTAATTGTCACCTGTGTTTATGTCTTTTCTCCTTGAAGATCTTCATTTAGATTTATGTTAATCTTCTCCCTCCTATTCCACAGGTTTTATACCTCTTTGATTACATATTACACTCTCCATGTCATCATTTCATTGGGTTTCCTTCTATGTTGTTAAAAGGGAATCTGAGGTGGTTTAATGAGAATGTCCCCATAAACTCACATGTTTAAATACTTGTTCCCTAGCTGGTAGAACTGTTTAGGAAGGATTAAGAGGCGTGGCCTTGTTGGAAGAGGTGTGTCTGCCTGCCTGCCTGCCTGCCTGCTGCCTGCCTGCCTGCTGCTTGCTGTATCCTTGCATGCCTGCCTGCCTGCCTGCCTGCCTGCCTGCATGCCTACCTGCCTGCCTGAGGCCTGCCTGCCTGCTGCCTGCTGCTATGCTTTCCTCATGATGATCATGGATTCTAACCTTCTGCAGCCATGAGCCCCAAATTAAACACTTTCTTTTTCATAAGTTGCCTTGGTCATAGTGTTTTCTCGTGACAACAGGAAAGTGAGGAAGACAAAAGTTGGTACTACGGGGTGGGGTATTGCTGTGACAGGAAGCTGGCCATGCTGCTTTTGGAAGGAATATGGAAAACCTGGGGAAATTGGATTAGGAAAGCTGATGACTGCTATAAGCAGGGTTGAATGGACATCCTAGTCAGAGCTTGGAGAAAACAGTGCTAAGATCATTGAGGGTTATGGATGCTCAGCTCAAGAAACTTCAGAGGGCAACAGTATTAGTGACAGTGTTAGGAACCATTCTTGTGGTGCTTGGGGAAAAAATGAGGATGCTTTCTGCCTGAGGGCAAATTGAAATAGTTGGACTAATTTTATAGGCAGAGGAGATTTCAAAACAGCCAATTATTAACTCTATTGCATGGTTTTTAGTAATCACTTTCATGTGTAGCTACCATAAAAATAATAAGCAGGGCAAAAAGAAACACAAAATGTACAGTTTGAGGAGGGGAAAGAGCACTAATATAAGGAGATACCTGGTGTGAAACAGAATAAAGGGAGTGTTGTCTTTGGGTGAAGACCCCTCCAGCTCAACCTAAAACTTGTAAAAAGGAAATGCCTTTTGTATTTCTAAAAAGCTGCAATGGGGGAAAATGTTATGCAAATATAATTCAAGAAGGGGAACAGGCTCCAACTCAAATGACTGAACATGGCTTCATTGGCCAGGTCGTTCTGGCTTTAGATCCCTGAATGATACATGAGTAAAGGAGTTGTAGAATCTTCCTCCACAGTTAAGAAAAGCTTCTGAAGCGAGGTGTTTGGCATGGGAATCCCTTCAAGGAAACCAGAGAAGCTATATGTGAATTTATGAAAATGAAGCCTGGATTGGGTTGGAGACCTCAAGATGTTGGAGATGTCAAAATCATAGGAAATACTTACCAAGAAGCTTGGGACCAAATCAAGAGAGAAAGTCACATGTTGTAGCCAGCAGAACTTGAAGGGAAGAGCCATCTAAGCCCATTGGCAGCAGATTAGAGCTTTAAGATTTGGGGTTTGCCCTCCTGAATTTCCATTTGCCTATTAGCAACAGATTAGAGATACAGGATTTGAAGTTTGCCCCGCTGGATTTCTGTCATGCCTTGGTCCAGTATTTTCTAACTATATTCTCATTCCTCCCTTTTGAAATGGTAATGTATATTCTATGCTGTTTTACATTTAAGTATATAATTTACTTTTTGATTTTACAAGGAGTTATAATTAAAAGTTGCCGTAGTTCTCAGAAGAAATTTAAAAGTGTTAACACTGATGGGACTATTAGAGTTGGACAAAAGTCATTTCACATTATGATCTGGCCACAAGCCTATGGCAGCCAAGGTGTGGGGTGTGATGGTATGAATGAGAATGGCCCCCATATGCGCATATGTTTGAATACTTGTCCCCAGTTGGTAGAGTTTCTTGGGAAGGATTAAGAAGTGTGGCCTCATTGGAGGAGTACTG
This sequence comes from Phodopus roborovskii, assembly GCF_943737965.1. NCBI lineage: Eukaryota > Metazoa > Chordata > Mammalia > Rodentia > Cricetidae > Phodopus > Phodopus roborovskii. The sequence continues at coordinate 88,987 of NW_026127015.1, read as the reverse complement.
ATACTGGCAGTGGGCCTGAGGTTTCAGAAGCCCAGGACATTCCCAAATAGCTCCCTCTGCCTCCTGTTTGCAGAAAGGGATATAAGCGCTCATGGGCAAACACCATGTCTGCCTGCCAGCTGCCATGTTCTCCCCATGATGGCCATGGACTCCAACCTTCTGTAACCATGCACCCCAAATTAAACACTTTATTTTCTGTGGCCTTGGTCATGGCATTTTGTCACAACAACAGAAAATAAGTAAGACAGAATCACTTTCATAGATCTTAATTGGCTTGATTCTGTAGTTAGAAAACATACTGGGCAAAATGAAATTCAGAATGTTCTACCCTCACATGTGCAGGATATCAAAAGAAAAGAAAATTATATATAGAAAGTGGAAATGAGGGGGCTGGAGAGATGGCTCAGTGGTTCAGAAAACTATCTGTTTTTCCAGAGGACTTGGGTTCAATTCTCAGCACCCTGTAACTCAAGCTCCAAAGGATCTCTCTCTCTCTCTCTCTCTCTCTCTCTCTCTCTCTCTCTCTCTCACACACACACACACACACACACACACACACACACACACACACACATAGACAGACATGCATGTGAGCAAAACACCAATGCATATAAAATAAAATTTTAAAAAGAAAATGAAAAGAAGTATACAGAGTTTTCGTTGGGTAAAACTTATATTTGCTTTCTTTGAACCTTGTTTTAAGCAGTTGACTACCTGGCTCTTAGAGGCTGGCTGATGTGATTAGGTTAAGTTTCACAGTGTACAAAGTCACCATTAGTCCAATTTAAGTGCATCTTTAGGTCAAACTACATTCGATTGAACAGAATTACCCTGAGAAATAACTCCCTGTCCACTAATTTTCTCTTCAGCCATATCTAATCCAATATTAACATTACAGTGACCTTTTAAACCAATAATAATATTAATCATTGAAAAGACTATTTTTTTAAGTCATTGATTCCAATTGTCTACGATTTGTGGTGCTTTCTGTGGTAGTCATGGGCAGGAAAGTGAGATCAGAGTACCCCAGTAGGGTGTATTTTAACACTGACATTGTTAAGAATTGATGGCTCCTGATAATAATAGTGAAATAATTGTTGTGTGATATCTAATATTCACTTAAAAATTACAGTGTCATGTTATCCTTATCTGCTCCTGACACCTACTATTCCCACTGTGCTTACACCATTGAGCTTATTTACATTTTTGTATCAGTCAATACAAAATTGTGTTTCTATAACCAAATACCTAACACGGTCATGAGTGAGGCATTTATTTTATTTCTGGAGTGAGAGGTACAATCTATCATGGTGGAGAAGGATTGTACAATTCATGACAATAGACTCATGAGCCTAAGACTCTAACAATTGATGGACAAGGAAGCAAAGAACAGACAGGAAGTGACATCAGTGACATCGGGCTATAAAATCTCAAGACACTTACTCAATGATCTAATTTCTCCAGTGAGAGCTCAGCTCTGAAAGTTATATGTGATGATATATTATTTATGATTCATCAAATCTTGCCTGAGGATTCAGAAAGCAAAGCCAGCAACAAACTATAGAGGCCAGGCAATGGTGATACATACCTTTAATCCTAGAAACGATACTAGCTAGCCAGGCAGTGGTGGCACACACCTTTGGGTAGATTTCTGTGAGTTCGAGACCTCCCAGGGATACACTAGAGTGAATCAGTCTAAAAGATTAACAGAGCTCAGGCCTTTAATCCCAGCTCTAGAGAGGCATATAAAAGACAGGAACCCAATGTCTCAGGGTGCATTGTGAGATTTAATCTCTAGCCACCCTGAGGAGAGGTAGCAGTCTGAGGTTTGCTGGAGAACTTGCAGAGACAGGATCACCCCCTTTTAGACTGAGGTAGATGTAAGTGCTAGTGGCTCGGCTGCTTTGCTTCTCAAACCTTCGGCTTGGAGCTTGAACCCCAATATCTGTCTCTGGGTTTTTATTTTTGGTGTTACAGTTACACACCTCTAAGAGTGCAGCAAGACAGGGAGGATAGACATTCCACATTTGAACTATGGTGTTTCATTCTTGTCCCCTCTGACTCACATGTGTATCTGGTGTCTTTTAATCATCAGCAGGCTGTCCAGAGCACGGGCCTGGCCTTCATTGTCTACACTGAGGCCATTAAAAACATGGAAGTGTCCCGGCTCTGGTCAGTTCTCTACATCTTCATGCTGCTGATGCTGGGTTTGGGGAGCATGCTTGGAAACACAGCAGCCATACTCACCCCTCTGACGGACAGCAAGGTCATCTCGTGCTACCTGCCCAAGGAGGCCATTTCATTCAGGACACCAGAAGGTGGAGGCAGGGCATGGGTGGGTGACAAAATGCAAGACAATCAGTGGAAGGGTCTAATTAGGGGCCGTGTGATTCTAAGACAACTCCAGAAGGGCTGCATGGGTGTAGCTGTGCTCCTGCTAGGGTAATACTCAGTTCCACTTGGGTAAGTTGTTCTAGGAGCTATATGTACATGTAATGTGTACCACAGAGACCCATTTTTAATTTCAACATCTTGCCACCCAGCCAGGATCATAAGAACACTCCTGTGCCTCCGATGGCTCTATATTCAGGATAGATAATGTCATGTCTGATCACATGTCCTAGCTATCATGTGGGAAGCATCCTCTTCCCTGTTCCTCAAAGCCTGATAGCACCTGGTATTTTTTTTTTCTGAATTTGGGTCTCTGTGGTCCACAGTACAAAGGCAAGTAGCTCCCAATCCAGCACTTAATCCTCTCCTGAGGGAACCTCCCACTGGCTGACATTGTATGGTATGGCAGTGGGAAGGGCTACTAAGAATTCAGAGGCACCATGGAAAGCCTTTGGAAGTCAGAAGAAAACCTGGAAATAGTCAAATATTGACTCTGCCATGTTGTGCTACAGGGAGTTATCTGACAACACTGAGCCCTGGAACCCCGGTATAAAAGGGATCTCTGACTACTACCTTGGAGGCTTAATCTGGTCTGGTATATGACCAGAGCCTGGCAAGTGAGAACACCTACATAAATGTAAATTGCAGTTTCCTCCCAAACCAATCCTTATCTAGGGCCCCACACCACATTTAAGTCCACTTCTCACAGTCTCAGGGGCTATGTTTTTGGTATCTTCAGCATTCCCAGACTTTCAACCATTATGATATCCCCCGAAGAGCAACACCCTGACTTTTGTTGTTGTTTTCCTGCTCTGAAATACCTTACAAAGCAGCTCCTATAGCTGATGTGGGAACTCACCCTCCAAAGCACACCTAGGGATCGATGGCTCTTGTTGACATCCAATGTGGGATGAGTCAGGGAGTCTCAGAGAGATGAGCAATGATCTTGTGTTCCAGGTCTGGTGTGCCCCATCAACTGTGCCATCGGCACAAGTTCACCATGGAGGCTGGGAACTACTGGTTTGATATCTTCAATGACTATGCAGCAACACTGTCTCTGCTGCTCATCGTGCTGGTGGAGACCATAGCTGTGTGCTACGTGTATGGGCTAAAGAGGTAAGGAGACCCCAGATCCTGCCTGCTACAGGAGGCAGAGAAGCTGCAGGTCCACATCCATAGGAAAATCACCTTTCCTCTGTGCGCATGCCTGTTTTAGATAGCAGAACTGGCAGTCTGTTCTCTGCCCTCAAATCTCTGCTATCTCTTGCTTCCTCAGTTTACTTGTATCTTTCTTTCCTTTTCCATTTTCTTTTTTCCCCATTTTGTATCATCAGATGGATTTTAGGCTCAAAGAGTGGGTGTACCCTGTGATAATACATCAGATTCTATTCCTGAACACTTAAGTGTCTGTCCCCCTACTCTCAACCTAGGCATAGTGACTGCCTTTCTGCACGTGTCATGCCTTCCTAGGGTCAGTCACAGACAGGGTCTCAAAAACCATGTACCCTCAAAGGTGAAAAGAGGAACATTGTCCTATATCATTATTCTATTCTTTTTTCAGTGTGCCCATCATCTCTGCTATTCTAGACACCCCGGAGCATTGAAAATTTTCAGGGTCCATGCTACTGGCTTCAAGGAGCCTTTGTCAGAAAATCTTGGGAGTGAGCCTGGTGCACTTAGGTGAAGCCAATGTGCAATCAAATCTGAGAGCATGGTCAGAACCTATTGAAGGAGAGGGGAAAGTACGAGTTGTGTTTAGACATACTTACATCCAGAGCAACTTGTACAAATATAAATGCTCTGTTGAACATCTCTAGTTATGAGGGGGAGTCACCAAAACAGAACAGTTGTGCTCTTGGAAATCAGAAAGGTGAAGTAATGCTATCAGGAAATGCAAATGTGCCTCTGTTTACCGATCTAAAGGTAGTTGAACCTGGGAGAATGGAGCCTAAAAAGGGGGAATAAAGTCTCACACAACAGCCAACTTTATTAAGAACATCAGGAAATATCCACTTTGAGTGTTAAGAAAGATCATGTGAGTAAAGCTCTCATGAGTTCAAGCTGAGTATAATCACAATGACAGGCTGCACATGGGAAAAAAAAAAAAACAAGAATTTCTATAGAGGTATAAATAAGTAATAATAGCCAGTTGGCAAGAATAATCTGAAGCAAACTATATGATACACCTGGGAGAGGTGTAGAAGAATAATCCTCCAAGAGCAATTCAGAGTTTTGGAGAAACTGAGGTCACGAGACTTTTATTTTCTTGGAAGTTTTCTCACAGGTACTCAGAATTGTTTTTTCTTCTTGAGAATGTTTCTTCCCTTTTCCATTTTTTCCTTTTTTAATTTTATGTGAGTTGGTGTTTTGTCATGGGTGTCAGGTCCCCTGGAGCTGAAATTACAGATGGTTGTGAGCTGCCTTGTGGGTGCTGGGAATTGAACCCAAGTCCTCTGGAAGAGCAGCCAGTGCTCTTGACCACTGAGCCTTCTGTCTAGCCCCAGCACTCCGAATTCTCACAGGAATGCATTCTTGGATTGTGTTAGGATACTCTTCCATCCACATTGTGGTTACAACCTGCTAAACCCACTTTAGATTAAAGAGCACCCTAAATTAAAAATGCATTTGTTATACCTGCCTTCCTATCCATCACACTCAGAGCTGTCAAATGATCATCCCAGAGGCCATGTGATTGACGGGGTTACCAACATCTCCACAGAATACCCTGCTTCAGATTGCTTGCCCACAAAATGTTGGGTCTCAAACTATAGCTTCTACAGAATTCATTTCCCTTTCACACATTGTAGAGTGAGAAGACACTAAACTGAACAGGTCAGCCAAGGAGCTCTCCACATACAGTCAAATGCCAGTTTCTCCATGGGGACGTAGCTTTGCTTTATTTTGTTACTGTGAAAAGAGAAAGATCACTGTAGAATGATAAAAGATCAATTATAATGTTTAAAAGCTTACTCATATAACAGCTGTAGAATATACATTCTTATCAGCACACTGAAATTCCCCCAAATCAAATCTCAAATAATGTAGTCGTAATTAGAAGTCAACATGAATCATGAAGGTGGGATGCACCTGTAACCTACAAACTTGAGAGGCTGAAGCAGGGAGACTAAAGACCGGACCTAAACAATCAACCTAGCTAAATCCCATCTCCAAAGGGGAGGCTGGAGCAATGGCTCAACAGCTAAAATCTCTGGCTGTTCTTGTAGAGACCATGGGTCCAGTCTCCAGCACCCAGTTGATGGTTCATAGCTATCCAGAACCCCAGTTCCAAGTAGGTATTATGTATATACATTATATATATATATATATACATATATATATATATATATATGTGTGTGTGTGTGTGTGTGTGTACATATACATATGTATATGTAGAATATGCAAATAAAATAAAAACATATCTTTCTTTTTTTAAAGGACAAGAATTGCAACACAAACAAAAGCAACAAACAAACAAAAAAACAAACAAACAAAAACTCTCAAGGTCTTGCCAACAGTGCTAAGGAGATTGGACTCTCTCATACAGGGAAACTAGAAACTCTTATGATTAATTAACAGTGGACTCACCAGGATGAGCAAATAATTGAAAATTGTATAACCTTAGTTTGCAGGGTAAGACTATAGAACCCTGCGTAGAGCTATCCTTGCTTTCTCTCCTTCCTCAGGAATTCTGGCGACTCAGCTTGATCATGTTCTGTATCGTGTTTCTGATAGGCACAGTGAAGTTCCTACCCACAGGCAGTCATCCATTAGCCTGAATTGCATCCTGGGAACACTCAGGTGGGGCTAAGCCTGACTGAGTCACCTGCACTGGGAATCTGGACACCCCAGAGAACTGAGATTCATCCCTTTTGTTGAGATGATTTTTAAATACAGTTGTGACCGAGGTCTGAGTGAAGTGTAAATTTTAAAACAGACAGGACGCTCAAAATTCATGATTTATGATTGCTTGTCAGTTGTGCTCCTGAGGCTACATGTGTCACTGTACGTGCAAGGTGGGAGGGAACCCAAAACAATAGTGTCCCGTTGCACTTATTGGTAGCTCAGGATGTGCCATCGTGGGAGCGTTTATACTATAGAAATTTACAAGCACATAGATCGGAGTTTTTCTGCAGTTTCCAGTTCAACATCAGCAGACACAATGGTGGGAGATGTTATTCTATATATGTTTCTCATACTGGTTAATAAATAAAGCACTGTTGGCCAATAGAAAAGGAAGATAGGAGGGACTAGGAGACAAGGAGGAAGAGGAAATAGTAAGGAGGAGTCAAGATGGAGAGTCTGAAGAAAGCAGTATGCCTACCAGCTCCCTGGTAAGAGAAATACATAGATCAGTAGAAATGGGTTAATAATTAAGACAGAGCTAGCCGATTAGAAACTAGCACCTGGCCAACAGCATAATATCAAATATGGAGTCTTGGTGTTTTCATTGGGGCTGGTGCGGCGGCGGGACAAGGCAGGACAAGACCAAGCGGCGGGCAGAAAAACCGTACTCCTTACACACAATCGTATCTTCATGAGATATTTTGCAGTAACCCTTAATAGTGGAAGTCTGAGGAGCCCAGAAATCCTAGAATTTGAGACTCATGACAGAGAAAAAGAATGTGGCCAAAGGTCAATGGGAGGGTGTGAACTGGCTACCACTGAGGTTAAGGCCAGGGGGGAGGCACCAGCCAACCAGGGAAGACACACACCAGGGCCTGACAGGACAGAAAGCTGAACAACAGGAAACACAAGGGACTGGAATCCAAAAGAGAGCACAGGAGTGGGTCCATTCTACCCTGAGTGTTGTCTCAGAAGATGGAATCACCCTTGGCGCATGTGGTCTCCCTGCCAGAAGATGAGGAGCTGCAGCCCAAGGGCAGCCCTGAATGCCCTGACCAGCACACAGGAAGACTGGGCCCAACCAAATATGCCCAGCCTGGGGTTGGGGAGAAGGGGCGACCAAAGTGGGACAACCCCAGCAGTTCTTACTTACCTGCATACCCTATGCCATGGTCCTGGGCAATGTGTGGCCCTTCCCCCACCTGAGCCAGACATACTGCAGAGGTGAGTGCAGTTTGCAGGGACAGCAGTGTCTGAGTAGCTGAGTGCTTCACATCTCAAACCCTCACCTTCCTGGAATCTGTATGAATTATAGGACTAGTGGATGTTACCTCCAAAGATCTGGCCCACAACCCAGCAAAGAAGGAAGGTTGGGCTTTGCTTTCACAGACAGGGCTTTTGTGCTGTCTAAAAAAAAAGAAAAGAAAAGAAAAGAAAGAAAAAAACTTTCCCTTTCCTAACTTGAAGTCATGAAACCTTTCTGTTCCTCCTCTGAATTCTTAACCACTGGGTTGTGGATATGGAGCTGTGTTCTACTTCCTTTCCTTCCTTTTTTTTCTGTATAAAATATGGTGTCTAAAAAGGTTCATTATATTATGTTGTTGTATTGTTGTTGTCATGACGAAAAGATTGCAGAGCTCTTTTGCTTGGATTATATCCTTGAGGTTTGAGGAAGTGATGGAAAGTTTGCTCGGCAGAGCTGAGAAGGTGCCCACACTCCCACCTTGGTAAGAGCAAGCAGTCTGTCACAAAGACAAGTTGATGTGGGCCATACCAGGCCTGCTGTAGTTGCTACTTGGTACTTTGGGTTAAAATTAGACTATCTTATGACCTTTGTGTGTTAGAGCCCAACTCCAAACAGCTGTGGGGAACATGGCTATGGCTCCTGCTCCCAGGTGTCTCTAAGAATCCTCACAGGCCTCTGCCTCCTTCAACATCAAGCTGAAAGTTAAACCTGAGTGTTTAAAGAGTAGAATTCTTCTCTGCAAAGCAGGCTCTGCGATGAATGTTTCCTGTTCCTGGACGGTGTTTTGAGGAGAAATGTTAGGAAGGTGGTGGTGGTGCGGTGTGTGCGTGCTCGGGGTGGGGACATCTAAACAGTACCAATATGGGAAAGGGGAAGATCCCAGGTACCCTATCAAATACTCATGGGAGTAAAGGCTGATAGACTTAGGCCCACCCCCATTCCAAAGGGATAAAGCTATTGCTTTCCCTTTCCCTGCAATTGTTACATTTCTCATGGGTGTCTCCCATCTGTAATTTGAGAAGACCTCTACATAGGCTCATATACCAGACTCAAAATTGTGGAGGAGGACTTGGAAGTGTCCAGACTGTTGCAGCACTCTCGCCTCAAGTGAAGGAACCCTCCCTAACCAGGATAAGCTTGGTGAGAAGCCCAGACAATTTCCACCTCTACCAGGAATAAGGAAAGTAGGGCTTCTGTCTGTGTGTAAAAAGTAATTGATATCATTTGGCTATCCATGTGATAACTAGGGTAGAGGGGTAAGTCACAACTCCAAAACCAAGAGACTTTGGACTCCAAGGAACCAAGAATCTTCTGGAGAAGGAAGAGTGGGAGGGGTGGCTATCCCCTGCACCCTCCACCTTTAGATTGCTTCATTGCCGCTTGCTGGCCTCTTGAGCTAGGATTGCTAACTATTAGCACCTTGAGGTAGGCTGTCTTGGGTAGGGAAGATTTGCTCAGCTTTTTTCTTTCCTGAGATGTTCTAGCCCACAGGCAAAACCTGAGTTCATCATGAAGTTTTCCAGCTTCAAGGAAGAGATACCGACCTTGCTTTTGTATTTGAAGTGGGGATTGCCTGAAATTCCAATGGAGCCTGTGAGTGAGCTAGCAGGGCAAGTTTCTAAGTAGGAAATCGTTGTTGGGTGGTGTCACCAATTTACCCAGAACTCAAGTATTTACAGCTGTGGCATGCTAGAAAAAATGACCCCTGCATACAACCCCCCATGTCCCTGGTGTACTGGGCTGTTGGGTGGGTGCGCGTCAAAGAAAGTGTCAAGACTACTTAACTGATGGCTGTGGGTCAGGGTTGTGTGGCTGGAAAAAAAATTTATTTTTTTCGGATTTTCCAGATAGGGATTTTCGGTGTAGCTTTGGAGCTAGTCCCTGCGCTTGCTAAGTAGACCACGCTGGCCTTGAACTCGCAGAGATCTGCCTGCCTCTGCCTCTCTAAAGCTGGGATTAAAGGCATGCATCACAAAAGTCCAGCAGGGCTACTGAAATCTTAAACATTCCTGAGCCCCAGGATTGCATTCCCAGTGAAGTAACTATCAATCATTGAAGCTAAAGGAGACTTCCAGTTGTTTAAGTCATAAGGCACCAGCACTAAGATTAAAGCTCATGTGAATTTTCAGCAGCACAGGGTCAGGTGCTAAACAAGCAGGTACAGGCAAAGAAAGATCAGCCTGCCTGAGTTGGGAAGCTGGAGACAGGGGCTTTGCTGGGGTGGTCGTGCTCTTTGTATCTGGCATCTCCAATATTGGTTTCCCACAGTTGGATATAGATTACCATTTCACTTATTCCTGCCTGCATTTTTGCTGGCCCATTATGATTACTAATATTATTTTTGAGAGAAACATTTCCTCTATTCCTTTGGAGACTGTCCTAGAACACTCTCTGTAATAAAGCAGGTTTGGAATACAACCAGAACAATTTTTGTTAGCCTACCTAATGTTGATGGGATTGAAGGCCAATGTCACCAACATCTAGTCTGTTCTCCTTTTTTCCCTTTAACTTTGTCTGTAAACTCACATTTCTTCTCTCTTATTTTCTATTTCTATTTCCTCACTCTCCATAGGAATCTAAACCTGGGGGGTGTTTTCATTTTCATGTAAGACTGTGCTCAATATAAGAGCTTCCTACAAATCTTCAAGTGAAAATTGGTTTTACTTTGTCACTAGGAAACGCAAAGAACAAAAAGGACCTTGAAAAGTACATCATTTGATTATGTCCAACTTGGTATCTTGTTGAGGTAACTAACACAAAGACATGGAAATGAAAACCAAAGTAGGCAGGGCAGCCGGAACGTTGACCATCATTGCTGGATTTTCTCAAACAACTGTGCTGGCCTTGTGAAATTTAGCATTATACACCCTAGCTCCCTCTAAATCTCCACTGCTCTTTTACCACCTTCCAACACATGCCACAAGATATCTGTGAGAGTTTAACTTCCACAAAGTGTGTTGTCTCTCAGGAAGACAAACATTCTTGAATGATAGATATCCAAGTAACATCAACTCAGTGGGTACGGTATTATCTCTGAGGAATGTGAATGAACCATTTCAGTATATATTGGACTTGTTTTTAGGGGACCAGAGTTGTTGTTAGTCATCAACATCCTCATGATACTTGTGGCTCCTGCTGCCTTCCTTTTACAAATTAATGCCTCTCCTCTCGTCTCATGAGGGTAAATCAATGCAAAGCCTAACTTGGATTTGGTTTGCTTTGGAAGAGTGGGATTATATTCCTCTTTGCTGAACCTGGGCCATTCAGTGGGGACTAAGAGATCTGCATTCACGGAAAAGTCTACCAAGTATTGATGAAGGCTTTTCATAAGCATACAGCTGGAGCCAATTTGCCTAAACTCAATACCCTATATATCCTCACCTGGGTCATCACAGTGCCATTGCTAGCTGATTGCGGTTGGATATAAAGAAACGTATCACTTAGAGTCAGAGAGTTCTGCTCCCTTGTTTTTTTTTTTTTATTTTATTTTATTTCATTTTATTGTTTATTTTGATTGTTAGGCCAAATGGATTCTATGCATCATTGCAGACTGTCCTGGAACTCAATCTTGGGACCAGACTGTCTTCAAGCACACAGAAAATAGCTTGGCTCTGCTTCACAAGTGCTGGGATTATTGATGTGTGACACAACCACACAGATTTTATTGTATTTTTGTTTCTGGGGAAGAGGTATGGTGGCAATGCTTTATCAGTTCTTTCTTTAGATCCTTCAGGATTGATTTCATACAAAGTGTTCTTACCACAGTTTCCCTTCTTCGACAGCTCCTTCTCCTCAGCCAAATCCAACTGTTGTTAGGGTTATGCTTCTAGTTCACTCTCTTTCACACATTGCTGTGTTAATGCAACAGCTGTAATTACTTTTCTCCATGAATCCTGGAATTATCAGTTTTTAGATTATGCATGTGGTTTAGCCATGCACATGAATAAAATCAGTGAAATCTGAGTACCACCTGACAGAGCAAAAGAACTTTTACGAGGATTTCAACTTACAGGCAGAGTATGTCAAGAATGGGCAAGCTCTCTATCACTGGGTGTATAGCCTTTAAAATTGGTGACACATAAACAAAGCATTACACAGGATCAAGCCAACTTTCAACTAAGGTACCCAATCATTCTGTTGTACTGATAGTCATATTAATAGAGGAAATTAGAAAAAGATAGAGTGATAAATTTAGGGACATGGCTTCATTTCCAGCAGAAGTCAAATATATGAAACTTAAAAAAAAAAAAAAAAAAAAAAAAAAAAAAAAAAAACCAGAAAGGGCCTGGTAATTGTCTTAGTAGTTGAAAGACTTTCTGTCTTTTTTTTTCAGCATTCTCTGTATAGCCATTTCTTTTCTAGAACTCAGACTGAAGTCCTGGTGAGCTGCCAAATCTCTGCTTTCAGATTTTTGAGAACAGAGGCTTGATTCATCATCTGTGGCTAAAAGTTGGAATTTTGTTATTTATTTTTGAGTACATGAGACCTGAGAACTATAGTAGCAGAACAATACTCAGGAATCAGTTGGTGTTCTGCCTTAGGGACTGTGTGAAATTTTTGTCTTGATGTTTGTTTGTTTTTCTTTTTGTTTTTTAGTTTGTATTTTGTATTAACTGTCTACATATTTACATTACCTCCACTGTCTCTCCCTTCCTTCCTTCTTCCTTTCATTTCTTTTGGAAACTGGTTTTATCTTTGTACCTTGAGAGCTGTCTTGAAACTCATTTTGTAGGCCAGGCAGACGTGAAAGTCAGAAATCAAACTGTCTCTCTGCCTCTACCTCTGCCTCTGCTTCTGCCTCTTCCTCAGAACCACTGTGTACCAATCTCCGCTGGAATACTCATATATGCATGTGCCATGCTTTCCAGTTAAACATTGGTTGAGGAGGGAAAGCCTACATGGCTGATAGGAATTCAGTTATTTTCAGGTTTATGAGGAAAAATAAACATTGTTTTGTTTACTTTATATTTTCACTTGTGTGTGTGTGTTTTTTTTTTTTTTTAAAGACAGCTCATGTCCCTTTTTCTGTGCTCCACTACATGGTGCAGGTCTTCTTTCTGAGAACAGATATGAAAGCATTGAGCTACTTCAAGTTAGTTTACCTCTACTAATGTTGTTGTTCTCACTATACAGCAGAGATTGGCCAAGCCATGCATGAAAGTCCAGCCCTGTCAAAGAGCAAATGGGACCTTTCTTGCTGTAGGGCTTAACAAAGCTTGGCCCTAATTCCCTTGTACTTGTAATTATGGATACATTATGAATTTTAAAATCATTGAAATCCTGTTAGCCTCTTGTCACTCTCTAGATTTTCACTGAACTATTGTCATTTGTTTATTTTTGGCTTTGTCATTGAGTGTGTTTGTGTGTGTGTGTGTGTGATCATCTCATCTGCCTGTCTGCCAACGCCCTACTCAGTTTGAGCATGAATATGTTCAGATTTGTAGTTAGATTTAGTGCAAAAAGATAGTTTTCAATTTTTGAAGACATGATTTTTCTGTGTTGCTTTGACTCTCCCAGGACTCAGTCTGTAGACCAGGCTGGCCATGAACTCATAGATCCTCCTGCCACCAGAGTGGTTACATTACAGGCATGTGGGGATATTTCCTGCTCCATACTGGGTTTTCTTCTTTCTTCCTTGCTTTCTTTCTTCTACCACATCAACTTCTTATTTTCCTTCTTCTTCTACCCCTTCTACTTCTTTTTGTTCTTTAACTTCTTATTTTCCATCTTCTTCTACCCCTTCTACTTCTTTTTGTTCTTTATCTTTCTCGTCATCTTCTTCTCTTTTACTTCTTCTTCTCCTAATTTTCTTTTGCTCTTTCATCATGAGGCTTCACTATGCATATTTAACTGACCTGAGGCTCCATTGAACTCAAACCCACACAGCTTCCTGAGTGCTGTTGATAAAAGTTCTCATGGCCACTGCCCAGTAATTTTGCCTTTCAAGTCTTGCTATCTAGCAATTTAATTTTTCAATTACTTACCCCTTTGTCTTTATGTCTGCGCACTCCTGGAAATCCAGTTCCTCAGTCCTCCCTATATAATCAAAAATAACTAGAGGTAAAATAATTAACCTGGCCTTCATACAGGTGTAAATCAAAAATAAATGAAGAAGATCGAAGGGAACTTGGCCTGGGGATCAGATGAAACTTCATGGATTGCTGGAAAGCCGAACTATTCAAGAGGTGTATGCTTACACAGAACAAACAAGTAGTGCTGCTTCGGTTAGTATGTGAAGAAACACTGATTCTGATTCCAAAGTGAGTTTTTCTTTTCCACCTTTCTTTATTTCATAAGTAAAATCAGAGACCTGGTTGGCATGGAGCTTGTATTGCCAGTCCCACATGCAACAGGCTTTGTATGCATTCTGCCTCCACACCCCATCCCATTGTCTCCTGCTGTATCATACAAATGCCCAGTCTTCTACCAATTTACACACACACACAGACACATGCACGCACACACACGCACACACACACACACACAAACACACACACATACACACTCTCACATTCACAAACACACACACACATATTAAAGAATAGGGCCCAGGAGCATAGACTATCTATAAATTGCAGAGGTCACTTGGTGGCATGTAGTGCCCTCTTCTGGTGAAAGGGCAGACAGAATACACGTGCATAAAATCAATCCAGAAGCATTTCATTTCTACTTATTATTACTATTATCATCATTATTATTATTCTGATTATTTTTGACACAAACATTTAGTCTTTTCTTAGGAGACTGTCCTTGAACACTCTCTGTAATTAAGCAGGCTTGGAATTCAAACAGAACAATTTATGTTTGCCTCCCTAGTGTTGATGGGATTGACGGCCAATGTCAGGAACCCAATATAATGTGTTCTCCTTTTTTCCCTTTTCCTTTGTCTGTAAACTCACATTTCTTCTCTCTTGTTTTCTTTTTCTTTCCCTTCACTCTCCATAGGAATCTAAACCTGGGCGATGTTTTCCTTTTCATATAAGGCTGTGCTTTCTCAATATAAGAGCTTCCTACAATTCTTCAAGTGAAAATTGATTTTACTTTGTCACTGGGAAGCACAAAAAACAAACAGGACCTTGAAAAGTACATCATATGATTGTGTCCATCTTGGTATCTTGTTGAGGTAACTCAAGTAAAGACGTGGAAATGAAAACAAAGGAGGCAGGGCAGCCGGCATGTGGCCCATCATTGCTGGATTCTCTCAAACAACTGTGCTGGCTTAAGAATTTTAGCATTGTACTCCCTTGCTTTCTCTTACTCTCCATGGCTCCTTTACCTCCTTCCAACACGTGCTACAAGATATCTGTGAGAGTTGATCTTCCAGAAAGCGTGTTGCCTGTCAGGAAGACAAACATTCTTGAATGATAGCTATCCAAGTTACATCATCTCAGTGGGTAAGGTATTGTCGCTGAGGAATATGAATGAACCATTTTAGTATATATTGTACTTGTTTTTAGGGGACCAAAGTTGTTGTTATTCATCAACATCCTCATCAAACTTGTGGCCCCTGCTGCCTTCCTTTTACAAATTAATGCCTCTCCCCCTCTCCTCTCCTGAGGGTAAATCAATGGAAAGTCTAACTTGGATATGGCTTGCTTTGGAATTGTGGGATTATATTCCTCTTTGCTGAACCTGGGCCATTAAGGGAGGACTAAGAGATGCTGCATTCACTGGAAAGTCTACCAAGTATTGATAATGGCTTTTCATAAGCATACAGCTGGAGCCCACTTTGCCTAAACTCAATACCCTATATATCCTCACCTGGGTCATCACAGGGCCATTGCTAGCTGATTGTGGTTGGATATAAAGAAACAAATCACTTAGAGTCAGAGAGTTCTGCTCCCTTGTCTTTTTATTTTATTTCATTTTTCTGTTGATTTTCATTGTTTGGCAAAATGTATACTATGCATCTTTGCAGACTGTCCTGGAACTAACTTTTGAGACCAGACTGGCTTCAAGCACACAGAAAATAGCTCAGCTCTGCCTCCCAAGGGCTGAGATTAATGATGTGTGACACAACCCCACAGTTTTTAAGTTAATTTTGTTTTTGGAGAAGGGGGTATGGTGGGAATGCTTAATGAGTTCTTTCTTTAGATCCTTCAGGATTGATTTCATACAAAGTGTTCTGACCACAGTTTCCCTTCTTCCCTCAGCTCCTTCTCCTCAGCCAAATCCAACTGGTGTTAGGGTTATGCTTCTAGTTCACTCTCTTTCACACATTGCTGTGTTAATGCAAGAGCTGTAATTACTTTTCTCCATGGATCGTGGAATTATCAGTTTTTAGATTATGCATGTGGTTTAGCCATGCACATGATTAAAATCAGTGAAATCTGAGTACCACCTGCCAGTGCAAAAGAACTTTTACGAGGATTTCAACTTACAGGTAGAGTATGTCTAGAAAGGGCAAGCTCTCTGTCACTGGGTTTATTGCCTTTACAATTGGTGATACATAACCAAAGCATTACACAGGATAAAGCCAACTTTCAAATAAGGTAGCCAATCATTCTGTTGTACTGATAGTCATATTAATAGAGGAAATTAGAGAACGAGAGAGTGATAAATTTAGGGACATGGCTTCACTTCCACCATGAGTCAAATATATGAAACTTAAAAAAAAAAGAAAGAAAACCAGAAAAGGCCTGGTAGATGACTTAGTAGTGGAAAGACTTTCTGTCTTTTTTTTTTCAGCATTTCTCTGTATACCCATTTCTTTTCTAGAACTCAGACTGTAGTCCTGGTGAGCTGACAAATCTCCGCTTTCAGTTGAGAACAGAGGCTTGATTCATCATCTGTGGCTAAAAGTTGGTATTTTGTTATTTATTTTTGAGTACATGAGACCTGAGAACTATAGTAGCAGAACAATACTCAGGAATCAGTTGGTGTTCTGCCTTAGGGACTGTGTGAAATTTTTGTCTTGATGTTTGTTTGTTTTTGTTTTTGTTTTTTAGTTTGTTTTTTGTATTAACTGTCTCCATATTTACATATCCTCCACTGTCTCTCCCTTCCTTCCTTCTTTCTTTCATTTCTTTGGAAACTGGTTTTGTATTTGTACCTTGAGAGCTGTCTTGAAACTCATTTTGTAGGCCAGGCAGAAGTGAAAGTCAGAAATCAACCTGTCTCTCTGCCTCTGCCTTTGCCTCTGCTTGTGCCTCTTCCTCAGAACCACTGTGTACCAATCTCCGCTGGAATATTCATATATGCATGTGCCATCCTTTCCAGTTAAACATTGGTTGAGGAGGGAAAGCCTACATGGCTGATAGGAATTCAGTTATTTTCAGGTTTATGAGGAAAAATAAACTTTGTTTTGTTTACTATATATTTTCACTTGTGGTTTTTTTTTTTTTTTTTTTCTTTCTTTCTTTTTTTTTGAACAGCTCGTGTCCCTTTATCTGTGCTCCACTACATGGTGCAGGTCTTCTCTCTGAGAACAGATATGACAGCATTGAGCTACTTCAAATTAGTTTACCTCTACTAATGTTGTTGTTCTCACTATACAGCAGAGACAGGGCAAGGAATACATGAAAGTCCAGCCCTGTCAAAGAGCAAATGGGACCTTTCTTGCTGCAGGGCTTAACAAAGCTTGCCCCTAATTCTCTTGTACTTGTAATTATGGATACATTGTGAATTTTAAAATCATTGATATCCTGTTAGTCCTCTTGTCACTGTCTAGATTTTCACTGAACTATTGTCATTTGTTTATTTTTGGCTTTATCATTGAGTGTGTTTGTCTGTGTGTGTGTGATCATCTCATGTGCCTCCCTGCCAACGGGCCTACTCAGTTTGAGCATGAATATGTTCAGATTTGTAGTTAGATTTAGTGCAAAGAGATAGTTGTCCCTTTTTCAAGACATGATTTTTCTGTATTGCTTTGACTCTCCCAGGACTCAGTCTGTAGACCAGGCTGGCCATGAACTCATAGATCCTCCTGCCACCAGAGTGGTTTCATTACAGGCATGTGGGGATATTTCCTGCTCCGTACTGGGTTTTCTTCTTTCTTCCTTGCTTTCTTTCTTCTACCACATCAACTTCTTCTTATCCTTCTTCTTCTACCTCTTCGAATTCCTTTTGTTCATTATTTTTCTTGTCATTTTCTCCTAATTTTCTTTTGCTCTTTCATCATGAGGCTTCACTATGCAGCTTTTACTGAACTTAGGCTCCATTGAACTCAAAACCACACAGCTTCCTGAGTGCTGTTGATAAAAGTTCTCATGACCACTGCCCAGTAATTTCGCCTTTCAAGTCTTGCTATCTAGCAATTTAATTTTTCAATTACTTACCCCTTTGTCTTTATGTCTGCGAACTCCTGGAAATCCAGTTCCTCCGACCTCCCTATATAATCAAAAATAACTAGAGTTAAAATAAGTAACCTGGCCTTCATACAGGTGTAAATCAAATATAAATGAAGAAGATCGAAGGGAACTTGGCCTGGGGATCAGATGAAACTTCATGGATTGCTGGAAAGCTGAACTAGTCTAGAGGTGTATGCTTACACAGAACAAACAAGTAATGCTGCTTGTTTGAACTTGGGTTAGTATGTGAAGAAACACAGATTCTGATTCCAAAGTGAGTCTTTCTTTTCCACCTTTCTTTATTTCATAAGTAAAATCAGAGACCTGGTTGGCATGGAGCTTGTATTGCCAGTCCCACAAGCAAACAGGCTTTGTATGCATTCTGCCTCCACACCCCATCCCATTGTCTCCTGCTGTATCATACAAATGCCCAGTCTTCTACCAATTTACACACACACAGACACATGCATGGACACACACACACACACACACACACACACACACACACACACACGACTCACACATTCACAAACACACACACACATATTAAAGAATAGGACCCAGGAGCATAGACTATCTATAAATTGCAGAGGTCACTTGGTGGCATGTAGTGCCCTCTTCTGGTGAAAGGGCATACCTGCAGACAGAATACTCGTGCATAAAATCAATCCAGAAGCATTTCATTTCTACTTATTATTACTATTATCATCATTATTATTATTCTGATTATTTTTGAGACAAACTTTTAGTCTTTTCTTAGGAGACTGTCCTTGAACACTCTCTATAATAAAGCACGCTTGGAATTCAAACAGATCAATTTATGTTTGCCTCCCTAGTGTTGATGGGATTGTCGACCAATGTCAGGAACAGAACATAGTGTGTTCTCCTTTTTTCCCTTTTCCTTTGTCTGTGAACTCACATTTCTTCTCTATTGGTTTCTTTTTCTTTCCCTTCACTCTCCATAGGAATCTAAACCTGGGCGGTGTTTTCCTTTTCATATAAGGCTGTGCTTTCTCAATATAAGAGCTTCCTACAATTCCTCAAGTGAAAATTGATTTTACTTTGTCACTGGGAAACACAAAGAACAAACAGGACCTTGAAAAGTACATCATATGATTGTGTCCATCTTGGTATCTTGTTGAGGCAACTCAAGTAAAGACGTGGAAATGAAAACCAAAGTAGGCAGGGCAGCCGGCATGTGGCCCTTCATTGCTGGATTCTCTCGAACAACTGTGCTGGCTTATGAATTTTAGCATTGTACTCCCTTGCTGTCTCTTACTCTCCATGGCTCCTTTACCTCCTTCCAACACGTGCCACAAGATATCTGTGAGAGTTGATCTTCCAGAAAGCGTGTTGTCTGTCAGGAAGACAAACATTCTTGAATGAGAGCTATCCAAGTTACATCATCTCAGTGGGTAAGGTATTGTCGCTGAGGAATATGAATGAACCATTTTAGTATATATTGTACTTGTTTTTAGGGGACCAGAGTTGTTGTTATTCATCAACATCCTCATCATACTGGAGGCACCTGCTGCCTTCCTTTTACAAATTAATTGCCTCTCCCCCTCTCCTCTCGTGAGGGTAAATCAATGGAAAGTCTAACTTGGGTATGGCTTGCTTTGGAATTGTGGGATTATATTCCTCTTTGATGAACCTGGGCCATTCAGGGAGGACTAAGAGATGCTGCATTCACTGGAAATTCTACCAAGTATTGATAATGGCTTTTCATAAGCATTACAGCTGGAGCCCACTTTGCCTAAACTCAATACCCTATATATCCTCACCTGGGTCATCACAGGGCCATTGCTAGCTGATTGTGGTTGGATATAAAGAAATGAATCACTTAGAGTCAGAGAGTTCTGCTCCCTTGTCTTTTTCTTTTACTTCATTTACTGTTGATTTTAATTGTTTGGCAAAATGTATACTATGCATCTTTGCAGACTGTCCTGGAGCTAACTTTTGAGACCAGACTGGCTTCAAGCACACAGAAAATAGCTCAGCTCTGCCTCCCAAGGTCTGAGATTAATGATGTGTGACACAACCCCACAGTTTTTAATTTAATTTTGTTCTTGGGGAAGGGGGTATGGTGGGAATGCTTTATCAGTTCTTTCTTTAGATCCTTCAGGATTGATTTTACACGAAGTGATCTTACCACAGTTTCCCTTCTTCCCACAGCTCCTTCTCCTCAGCCAAATCCAACTGGTGTTAGGGTTATGCTTTTATTTCACTCTCTTTCACACATTGCTGTGTTAATGCAAGAGCTGTAATTACTTTTCTCCATGGATCGTGGAATTATCAGTTTTTAGATTATGCATGTGGTTTAGCCATTCACATGATTAAAATCAGTGAAATCTGAGTACCACCTGCCAGTGCAAAAGAACTTTTATGAGGATTTCAACTTACAGTCAGAGTATGTCAAGAAAGGGCAAGCTCTATGTCACTGGGTTTATTGCCTTTACAATTGGTGATACATAACCAAAGCATTACACAGGATCAAGCCAACTTTCAAATAAGGTAGCCAATCATTCTGTTGTACTGATAGTCATATTAATAGAGGAAATTGGAGAAAGATAGAGTGATAAATTTAGGGACATGGCTTCACTTCCAGCAGAAGTCAAATATATGAAATTTAAAAAAAAAAAAAAAAACAAAAAACAGAAAAGGCCTGGTAGATGTCTTAGTAGTTGAAAGACTTTCTGTCTTTTTTTTTTTTCAGCATTTCTCTGTATACCCATTTCTTTTCTAGAACTCAGACTGTAGTCCTGGTGAGCTGACAAATCTCCGCTTTCCGATTTTTGAGAACAGAGGCTTGATTCATCATCTGTGGCTAAAAGTTGGAATTTTGTTATTTATTTTTGAGTACATGAGACCTGAGAACTATAGTAGCAGAACCATACTCAGGAATCAGTTGGTGTTCTGCCTTAGGGACTGTGTGAAATTTTTGTCTTGATGTTTGTTTGTTTTATTTTTTGTTTTTTAGTTTGTTTTTTGTATTAACTGTCTCCATATTTACATTTCCCCTACTGTCTCTCCCTTCCTTCCTTCTTTCTTTCATTTCTTTGGAAACTGGTTTTGTCTTTGTACCTTGAGAGCTGTCTTGAAACTCATTTTGTAGGCCAGGCAGAAGTGAAAGTCAGAAATCAACCTGTCTCTCTGCCTCTGCCTCTGCCTCTGCTTCTGCCTCTTCCTCAGAACCACTGTGTACCAATCTCCGCTGGAATATTCATATATGCATGTGCCATGCTTTCCAGTTAAACATTGGTTGAGGAGGGAAAGCCTACATGGCTGATAGGAATTCAGTTATTTTCAGGTTTATGAGGAAAAATAAACTTTGTTTTGTTTACTTTATATTTTCACTTGTTTTTTTTTTTTTTTTTTTTTTTTTTTTTTTTAGGACAGCTCGTGTCCCTTTATCTGTGCTCCACTACATGGTGCAGGTCTTCTCTCTTAGAACAGATATGACACCATTGAGCTACATCAAATTAGTTTACCTCTACTAATGTTGTTGTTCTCACTATACAGCAGAGATTGGCCAAGCCATGCATGAAAGTCCAGCCCTGTCAAAGAGCAAATGGGACCTTTCTTGCTGCAGGGCTTAACAAAGCTTGCCCCTAATTCTCTTGTACTTGTAATTATGGATACATTGTGAATTTTAAAATCATTGAAATCCTGTTAGTCCTCTTGTCACTCTCTAGATTTTCACTGAACTATTGTCATTTGTTTATTTTTGGCTTTATCATTGAGTGTGTGTGTCTGTGTGTGTGTGATCATCTCATGTGCCTCCCTGCCAACGGGCCTACTCAGTTTGAGCATGAATATGTTCAGATTTGTAGTTAGATTTAGTGCAAAGAGATAGTTGTCCCTTTTTCAAGACATGATTTTTCTGTGTTGCTTTGACTCTCCCAGGACTCAGTCTGTAGACCAGCCTGGCCATGAACTCATAGATCCTCCTGCCACTAGAGTGGTTACATTACAGGCATGTGGGGATATTTCCTGCTCCATACTGGGTTTTCTTCTTTCTTCCTTGCTTTCTTTCTTCTACCACATCAACCCCTTCTTTTCCTTCTTCTTCTACCTCTTCTACTTCATTTTGTTCTTTATCTTTTCGTCACCTTCTTCTCTTTTACTTCTTCTTCTAATTTTCTTTTGCTCTTTCATCATGAGGCTTCACTATGCAGCTTTTACGGACCTTAGGCTCCATTGAACTCATACCCACACAGCTTCCTGAGTACTGTTGATAAAAGTACTCATGACCACTGCCCAGTAATTACGCCTTTCAAGTCTTGCTATCTAGCAATTTAATTTTTCAATTACTTACCCCTTTGTCTTTATGTCTGCGCACTCCTGGAAATCCAGTTCCTCCGACCTCCCTATATAATCAAAAATAACTAGAGTTAAAATAAGTAACCTGGCCTTCATACAGGTGTAACTCAAATATAAATGAAGAAGATCGAAGGGAACTTGGCCTGGTGATCAGATGAAACTTCATGGATTGCTGGAAAGCTGAACTAGTCTAGAGGTGTATGCTTACACAGAACAAACAAGTAATGCTGCTTTTTGAACTTGGGTTAGTATGTGAAGAAACACAGATTCTGATTCCAAAGTGAGTCTTTCTTTTCCACCTTTTTTATTTCATAAGTAAAATCAGAGACCTGGTTGGCATGGAGTTTGTATTGCCAGTCCCACAAGAAAACAGGCTTTGTATGCATTCTGCCTCCACAGCCCATCCTATTGTCTCCTGCTGTATCATAGAAATGCCCAGTCTTCTACCAATTTACACACACACAGTCACATGCAAGCACACACACACACACACACACACAAACACACACACACAAACACACACACTCACATTCACAAACACACACACACATATTAAAGAATAGGGCCCAGGAGCATATACTATAAATTGCAGAGGTCACTTGGTGGCATATAGTGCCCTCTTCTGGTGATAGGGCATACCTGCAGACAGAATACTTGTGCATAAAATCAATCCAGAAGCTTTTCATTTCTACTTATTATTACTATTATAATCATTATTATTATTCTGATTATTTTTGAGACAAACATTTAGTCTTTTCTTAGGAGACTGTCCTTGAACACTCTCTGTAATTAAGTAGGCTTGGAATTCAAACAGAACAATTTATGTTTGCCTCCCTAGTGTTGATGGGATTGACGGCCAATGTCAGGAACCCAATATAATGTGTTCTCCTTTTTTCCCTTTTCCTTTGTCTGTAAACTCACATTTCTTCTCTCCTGTTTTATTTTTCTTTCCCTTCACTCTCCATAGGAATCTAAACCTGGGTGGTGTTTTCCATTTCATATAAGGCTGTGCTTTCTCAATATGAGAGCTTCCTACAATTCTTCAAGTGAAAATTGATTTTAATTTGTCACTGGGAAACACAAAGAACAAACAGGACCTTGAAAAGTACATCATATGATTGTGTCCATCTTGGTATCTTGTTGAGGAAACTCAAACAAAAGACGTGGAAATGAAAACCAAAGTAGGCAGGGCAGCCGGCATGTGGCCCATCATTGCTGAATTCTCTCGAACAACTGTGCTGGTCTTATGATTTTTAGCATTGTACTCCCTTGCTCTCTCTTACTCTCCATGGCTCCTTTACCTCCTTCCAACACGTGCCACAAGATATCTGTGAGAGTTGATCTTCCAGAAAGCGTGTTGTCTGTCAGGAAGACAAACATTCTTGAACGATAGCTATCCAAGTTACATCATCTCAGTGGGTAAGGTATTGTCGCTGAGGAATATGAATGAACCATTTTAGTATATATTTACTTGTTTTTAGGGGACCAAAGTTATTGTTATTCATCAACATCCTCATCAAACTTGTGGCTCCTGCTGCCTTCCTTTTACAAATTAATGCCTCTCCCCTCTCTCCTCTTCTGAGGGTAAATCAATGGAAAGTCTAACTTGGATATGGCTTGCTTTGGAATTGTGGGATTATATTCCTCTTTGCTGAACCTGGGCCATTCAGGGAGGACTGAGAGATGCTGCATTCACTGGAAACTCTACCAAGTATTGATAATGGCTTTTCATAATCATACAGCTGGAGCCCACTTTGCCTAAACTCAATACCCTATATATCCTCACCTGGGTCATCACAGGGCCATTGCTAGCTGATTGTGGTTGGATATAAAGAAACGAATCACTTAGAGTCAGAGAGTTCTGCTCCCTTATCTTTTTATTTTACTTCACTTTTCTGTTGATTTTCATTGTTTTGCGAAATGTATACTATGCAATTTTGCAGACTGCCCTGGAACTAACTTTTGAGACCAGACTGGCTTCAAGTACACAGAAAATAGCTCAGCTCTCCCTCCCAAGGGCTGAGATTAATGATGTGTGACACAACCCCACAGTTTTTAACTTAATTTTGTTTTTGGAGAAGGGGGTATGGTGGGAATGCTTAATCAGTTCTTTCTTTAGATCCTTCAGGATTGATATCATACAAAGTGATCTTACCACAGTTTCCATTCTTCCCACAGCTCCTTCTTCTCAGCCAAATCCAACTGGTGTTAGGGTTATGCTTCTAGTTCACTCTCTTTCACACATTGCTGTGTTAATGCAAGAGCTGTAATTTCTTTTCTCCATGGATCCTGGAATTATCAGTTTTTAGATTATGCATGTGGTATAGCCATGTACATGAATAAAATCAGTGAAATCTGAGTACCACCTGACAGAGCAAAAGAACTTGTATGAGGATTTCAACTTATAGGCAGAGTATGTCAAGAAAGGGCAAGCTCTCTGTCACTGGGTTAATAGCCTTTACAATTGGTGATACATAACCAAAGCATTACACAGGATCAAGCCAACTTTCAAATAAGGTAGCCAATCATTCTGTTGTACTGATAGTCATATTAATAGAGGAAATTAGAGAAAGATAGAGTGATAAATTTAGGGACATGGCTTCACTTCCAGCAGAAGTCAAATATATGAAACTTCAAAAAAAAAAAAAAAAAAAAAAAAAAACCAGAAAGGGCCTGGTAGATGACTTAGTAGTTGAATGACTTTCTGTCTTTTTTTTTTTTTAGCATTTCTCTGTATACCCATTTCTTTTCTAGAACTCAGACTGTAGTCCTGGTGAGCTGACAAATCTCTGCTTTCAGATTTTTGAGAACAGAGGCTTGATTCATCATCTGTGGCTAAAAGTTGGAATTTTGTTATTTATTTTTCATAACATGAGACCTGAGAACTATAGTAGCAGAACAATACTCAGGAATCAGTTGGTGTTCTGCCTTAGGGACTGTGTGAAATTTTTGTCATGATGTTTGTTTGTTTTTGTTTTTGTTTTTTAGTTCGTTTTTTGTATTAACTGTCTCCATATTTACTTTTCCTCCACTGTCTCTCCCTTCCTTCCTTCTTCCTTTCATTTCTTTTGGAACTGGTTTTATCTTTGTACCTTGAGAGCTGTCTTGAAACTCATTTTGTAGGCAAGGCAGAAGTGAAAGTCAGAAATCAACCTGTCTCTCTGCCTCTGCCTCTGCCTCTGCCTCTGCCTCTGCCTCTGCTTCTGCCTCTTCCTCAGAACCACTGTGTACCAATCTCCACTGGAATACTCATATATGCATGTGCCATGCTTTCCAGTTAAACATTGGTTGAGGAGGGAAAGCCTACATAGCTGATAGGAATTCAGTTATTTTCAGGTTTATGGGGAAAAATAAACTTTGTTTTGTTTACTTTATATTTTCACTTGTTTTTTTTTTTTTTTTTTTTTTTTTTTTTTTTTTTTTAGACAGCTCGTGTCCCTTTATCTGTGCTCCACTACATGGTGCAGGTCTTCTTTCTGAGAACAGATATGAAAGCATTGAGCTACTTCAAATTAGTTTACCTCTACTAATGTTGTTGTTCTCACTATACAGCAGATATTGGCCAAGTCATGCATGAAAGTCCAGCCCTGTCAAAGAGCAAAGGGGACCTTTCTTGCTGCAGGGCTTAACAAAGCTTGGCCTAATTCTCTTGTACTTGTAATTATGTATACATTGTCAACTTTAAAAACATTGAAATCCTTTTAGTCCTCTTGTCACTCTCTAGATTTTCACTGAACTATTGTCATTTGTTTATTTTTGGCTTTATCATTGAGTGTGTGTGTGTGTGTGTGTGTGTGTGTGTGTGTGTGTGTATGCGTTGCATGTGTGTGTGTGCATCTCATCTGCCTCCCTGCCAACGGGCCTACTCAGTTTGAGCATGAATATGTTCAGATTTGTAGTTAGATTTAGTGCAAAAAGATAGTTTTCAATTTTTCAAGACATGATTTTTCTGTGTTGCTTTGACTCTCTCAGGACTCAGTCTGTAGACCAGGCTGGCCATGAACTCATAGATCCTCCTGCCACCATAGTGGTTACATTACAGGCATGTGGGGATATTTCCTGCTCCATACTGGGTTTTCTTCTTTCGTCCTTGCCTTCTTTCTTCTACCACATCAACTTCTTCTTTTCCTTCTTCTTCTACCTCTTCTACTTCTTTTTGTTCTTTATTTTTCTCGTCATCTTCTTCTCTTTTACTTCTTCTTCTTCTTCTAATTTTCTTTTGCTCTTTCATCATGAGGCTTCACTATGCAGCTTTTACTGACCTGAGGCTCCATTGAACTCAAACCCACACAGCTTCCTGAGTGCTGTTGATAAAAGTTCTCATGGCCACTGCCCAGTAATTTTGCCTTTGAAGTCTTGCTATCTAGCAATTTAATTTTTCAATTACTTACCCCTTTGTCTTTATGTCTGTGCACTCCTGGAAATCCAGATCCTCCGACCTCCCTACACAATCAAAAATAACTAGAGTTAAAATAATTAACCTAGGCTTCATACAGGTGTAAATCAAAAATAAATGAAGAAGATCAAAGGGAACTTGGCCTGGGGTTCAGATGAAACTTCCTGAATTGCTGGAAAGCTGAAGTAGTCTAGAGGTGTATGGTAACACAGAACAAACAAGTTGTGGTCCTTGTTTGAACTTGGGTTAGTATGTGAAGAAACACAGATTCTGATTCCAAAGTGAGTCTTTCTTTGTCCACATTTTTTTTTGCATAAGTAAAATCAGAGACCTGGTTGGCATGGAGCTTGTATTGTTGGTCCCACAAGCAAACAGGGTTTGTATGCATTCTTCCTCCATACCCCATCCCATTGTCTCCTGTTGTATCATACAAGTGCCCAGTCTTCTACCTATTTACACACACAAAGACACACGCATGCACACACACACACAAACACACACACACACATTCACAAACACACACACACACACACACACATATTAAAGAATAGGGCCCAGGAGCATAGACTACATATAAATTGCAGAGGTCACTTGGTGGCATGTAGTGCCCTCTTCTGGTGAAAGGGCAGACAGAATACTCATGCATAAAATCAATCCAGAAGCATTTCATTTCTACGTATTATTACTATTATCATCATTATTATTATTCTAATTATTTTTGAGACAAACATTTAGGCTTTTCTGAGGAGACTGTCCATGAACACTCTCTGTAATAAAGCAGGCTTGGAATTCAAACAGATCAATTTATGTTTGCCTCCCTAGTGTTGATGGGATTGAAGGCCAATGTCAAGAACAGAACATAGTGTGTTCTCCTTTTTTTACCTTTTCCTTTGTCTGTAAACTCTCCTTTCTTCTCTCTTATTTTGTTTTTCTTTCCCTCCACTCTCCATAGGAATCTAAACCTGGGGGGTGTTTTCCTTTTCATGTAAGACTGTGCTTTCTCAATATAAGAGCTTCCTACAATTCTTCAAGTGAAAATTGGTTTTACTTCCCCACTAAGAAACACAAAGAACAAAAATGACCTTGAAAAGTACATCATATGATTGTGTCCATCTTGGTATCTTGTTGAGATAACTAAAGCAAAGACGTGGAAATGAAAACCAAAGTAGACAGGGTAGTCAGCAAGTAGCCCATCATTGCTGGATTTTCTCAAACAACTGTGCTGAGCTTAGGAATTTTAGCATTGTACACCCTTGCTCTCTCTTACTCTCCATGGCTCCTTTAAATCTTTCCAACACGTGCAACAAGATATCTGAGATTGTTTATCTTCCAGAAATTGTGTTGTCTTTCAGGAAGACAGCCAATCTTGAATGATAGATATCCAAGTTACATCATCTCAGTGGGTAAGGTATTGTCGCTGAGGAATATGAATGAACCATTTCATTATATATTGTACTTGTTTCAAGGGGACCAGAGTTGTTATTCATCAACATCCTCATCATACTTGTGGCTCCTGCTGCCTTCCTTTTACAAATTAATGCCTCTCCTCTCCTCTCCTGAGGGTAAATCATTGGATATGGTTTGCTTTGGAATTGTGGGATTATATTCCTCTTGCTGAACCTGGGCCATTCAGGGAAGACTGAGAGATGCTGCAATAACTTGAAAGTCTACCAAGTATTGATAATGGCTTTTCATAAGCATAGAGCTGGAGCCCATTTGCCTAAACTCAATACCCTATATATCCTCACCTGGGTCATCACCGGGCCATTGCTAGCTGATTGTGGTTGGATATAAAGAAACAAATCACTTAGAGTCAGAGAGTACTGCTCCCTTGTATTTTTGTTTTGTATTATTTTATTGTTTATTTTGATTTTTTGGCAAAATGTATACTATGCATCTTTGCAGACTGTCCTGCAACTCACTTTTGAGACCAGACTAGCTTCAAGCACACAGAAAATAGGTCACCTCTGCCTCCCAAGGGCTGAGATTAATGATGTGTGACACAACCCCACAGTTTTTATTTTAATTTTGTTTTTGGGGAAGGGGGTATGGTGGGAATGCTTTATCAGTTCTTTATTTATATCCTTCAGGATTGATTTCATACAAAGTGTTCTGAGCACACTTTTCCTTCTTCCTACAGCTCCTTCCACTCAGCCAAATACACCTGGTGTTAGGGTTAGGCTTCTAGTTCTCTCTCTTCACACATTGCTGTGTTAATGCAAGAGCTGTAATTACTTTTCTCCATGGACCCTGGAATTATAAGTTTTTAGATCATGCATGTGGTTTAGCCATTCACATGATGAAAATCATTGAAATTTGAGTACCACCTGCCAGTACAGAAGAAGTTTTACGAGGATATCAACATATAGGCAGAGTATGTAAAGTCTTCTACCAATTACCCACACAAGACACACGCACACACACACACACACACACACACACACACACACACACACACACACACACATTCACAAACAAACACACACACATATTAAAGAATAGGGCCCAGGAGCATAGACTATCTATAAATTCCAGAGGTCACTTGGTGGCATGTAGTGCCCTCTTCTGGTGAAAGGGCAGACAGAATACTCGTGCATAAAATCAATCCAGAAGCATTTCATATCTACTTATTATTACTATTATCATCATTATTATTATTCTGATTATTTTTGAGACAAACATATAGTCTTTCCTTTGTAGACTGTCCTTGAACACTCTCTGTAATAAAGCAGGCTTGGAATTCAAACAGATCAATTTATGTTTGCCTCCCTAGTGTTGATGGGATTGAAGGCCAATGTCAGGAACAGAACATAGTGTGTTCTTCGTTTTTCCCTTTTCCTTTGTCTGTAAACTCTCCTTTCTTCTCTCTTATTTTCTTTTTCTTTCCCTTCACTCTCCATAGGAATCTAAACCTGGGTGGTGTTTTCCTTTTCATGTAAGACTGTGCTTTCTCAATATAAGAGCTTCCTACAATTCTTCAAGTGAAAATTGGTTTTAGTTCGTCACTAGGAAACACAAAGAACAAACAGGACCTTGAAAAGTACATCATATAATTGTGTCCATCTTGGTATCTTGTTGAGGTAACTCAAGCAAAGTAGTGGAAATGAAAACCAAATAGGCAGGGCAGTGGGCAAGTGGCCCATCATTGCTGGATTTTCTCAAACAACTGTGCTGACCTTATGAATTTTAGCATTGTACTCCCCCTGATCTCTCTTACTCTCCATGGCTCCTTTACCTCTTTCCAACACGTGCCACAATATATCTGTAAGAGTTTATTTTCAAGAAATTGTGTTGTCTCTCAGGAAGGCGAACATTCTTGAATGATAGATATCCAAGTTACATCAACTCA
Source organism: Phodopus roborovskii (assembly GCF_943737965.1). Lineage (NCBI taxonomy): Eukaryota > Metazoa > Chordata > Mammalia > Rodentia > Cricetidae > Phodopus > Phodopus roborovskii. The sequence goes on along the minus strand of NW_026127015.1, from coordinate 59,150 downwards.
GTTGGTAAGGCATTATCTCTCATGAATATGAATGAACCATTTTAGTATATATTGTACTAGTTTTTAGGGGACCAGAGTTGTTATTCATCAACATCCTCATCATACTTGTGGCTCCTGATGCCTTCCTTTTACAAATTAATGCCTCTCCTCCTCTCCTCCTGTGAGGGTAAATCAATTGAAAGTGTAACTTGGATATGGTTTGCTTTGCAAGTGTGGGATATATCGCTCTTTGCTGAAGGTGGGCCATTCAGGGAGGACTGAGAGATGCTGCATTCACTGGAAAGTCTACCAATATTGATAATGGCTTTTCATGAGCATACAGCTGGAGCCCACTTTGCCTAAACTCAATACCCTATATATCCTCACCTGGGTCATCACAGGGCCATTGCTAGCTGATTGTGGTTGGATATAAAGAAACGAATCACTTAGAGTCAGAGAGTTCTGCTCCCTTGTCTTTTTATTTTACTTCATTTTTTCTGTTGATTTTCATTGTTCGGCAAAATGTATACTATGCATCTTTGCAGACTGTCCTGGAACTCACTCTTGAGACCAGACTGGCTTCAAGCACACAGGAAATAGCTCAGCTCAGCATCCCAAGGGCTGGGATTTATGATGTGTGACACAAGTCCACAGTTTTCATTTTATTTCTGTTTTTGGGGAATGGTGTACGGTGGGAAAGCTTTGTCAGTTCTTTCTTTAGATCCTTCAGGTTGGATTTCATACAAAGTGTTCTGACCACGGTTTCCCTACTTCCCACAGCAGTTTCCCCTCAGCCAAATCCACCTGGTGTTAGGGTTAGGCTTCTAGTTCTCTCTCTTTCACAAATTGCTGTGTTAATGCAAGAGCTGTAATTACTTTTCTCCATGGATCCTGGAATTATCAGTTTTTAGACTATGCATGTGGTTTAGCCATGCACATGATTAAAATCAGTGAAATCTGATTACCACCTGCCAGTGCATAAGAACTTTAATGAGGATTTCAACTTATAGGCAGAGTATGTCAAGAAAGGGCAAGCTCTCTGTCACTGGGTTTATAGCCTTTTCAAGTGGTGCTACATAACCAAAGCATTATACAGGATCAAGCCAACATTCAAATAAAGTAGCCAATATTCTGTTGTACTTATAGTCATATTAATAGAGGAAAGAAGAGAAAGATAGAGTGATAAATTTAGGGATATTGCTTCATTTCCAGCAAAAGTCAAATATGTTAAAATTAAAAAAAAAAATCAATAAAATGCCTGGGAGTTGGCCTAGTACTTGAGAGACTTGCTGTCTTTTTTTTTTTCAGCATTTCTCTGTATACCCATTTCTTTTCTAGAACTCAGACTGAAGTCCTGGTGAGGTGACAAATCTCCACTTTCAGATTTTTGAGAACAGAGGCTTGATTCATCATGTGTGGCTGAAAGTTGGAATTTTCTTGCATATTTTTGAGTACATGAGACCTGAGAACAATAGTAGCAGAGCAATATTCAGGAGTCGGAGTCAGTTGGCGTTCTGCCTTAGGGACTGTGAGACCTTTTTTGTCTTGATTTTTTTTTTTTTTTTTTTTTTTTTTTTTGTATTAACTGTCTCCATATTTCCATTTCCTCCACTGTATCTCCCTTCCTTCCTTCTTCCTTTCATTTCTGTTTGAAACTTGTTTTGTGTTTGTACCTTGAGAACTGTCTTGAATCTCATTTTGTAGGCCAGGCAGAAGTGAAAGGCAGAAATCAACCAGACTCTCTGCCTCTGCCTCTGCCTCTGCCTCAGAAACACTGTGTACCAATCTCCACTGGAATACTCAGACATGCATGTGCCATGCTTTCCAGTTAAACTTTGGGTGAGGAGGGAAACCATACATGGCTGATAGGAATTCAGTTATTTTCAGGTTTATGAGGAAAAATTTTTTTTGTTTTGTGTACTTTATATTTTCACTGGGTTGTTTTTAAGACAGGTCGTGTCCCTTTATCTGTTCTCCACTACATGGTGAAGGTCTTCTATCTGAGAACAGATATAAAAGCATTGAGCTACTTCAAATTAGTTTACCTCTACTAATGTTGTTCTCACTATACAGCAGAGATTGGCCAAGCCATGCATGAAAGTCTAGCCCTGTCAAAGAGCAAAGGGGACCTTTCTTGCTGCAGGGCTTAACAAAGCTTGGCGCTATTTCTCTTGTACTTGTAATTATGGATACATTGTCAATTTTAAAATCATTGAAATCCTTTTAGTCCTCTTGTCACTCTCTAGATTTTCACTGAACTATTGTCATTTGTTTTTTTTGGCTTTATCATTGAGTGTGTGTGTGTGTGTGTGTGTGTGTGTGTGTGTGTGTGTGTGCATCTCATCTGCCTCCCTGCCAACGGGCCTACTCAGTTTGAGCATGAATATGTTCAGATATGTTGTGAATCCTACTCAAATGTCTGTGTTTTTTAAAGGTCATAGGCAACCCCATTGAGAGTGTACTTTGATCACCCAAAGTGGTCCATACAAAGATGTTGAGGACTGCTATTCTAGAGTGTCCTGCATGATCCTCTCTGTGTTTATGGAGATAATGGAAAACCTTGCAAAATCTAATGAATCTGTTGCATAGAAATATAAAAATTTAATCCATTAAATCTCAGAATAAGGATAAAATTGTATTTTAGGTTCCCAACTAGGAAAAGGCACCAGCAGCATCTCCAATAGACATGGGGGTAGGTGGAGATACCTGCAGGATTAAACATTCAAATGGAAGATGAAGAGCTGGTACAGGTCTTGAGGGGAGCCTGTATGAGGCTGTGGAGGGTCCTTTGAATTAAAGGGAGCAAGGTAAATGCTGACAATTCCGGGCCTCCTGCTGAGTGGTGAGGCATTGGGGAGCAAAGCTTTTGCTTCAACAACAAAGGGCCACCTCACCTGTTCTTTTCTCTTTCTGGTGAAGTGATTACTGTGTCCCTGGGATACCTTCCTTGCTGCCTCTGATATTTTTTTTTACTTGTGGATTTCCAAGAGATGGACTATTGAAGTCCAGTCTGACCCTAAAGTTTATATAAAGAAAGATAATTTTGGACGCCCAGACTTGGGTTCACCTTCTAGAGCTGAGATTGTTCAGGACACTTGCTAGTTTCTCCTCTTAATGCTGATCTTGCTTTATGTACTGGACTTGGTGAGAGTCGTACCTGAGAACTTGTTTGTGTGACACAGCCTTTCCTCCAGTTTGGGTTCTTTTTAATGTAGCAACGAACTGGGGGCCTCCACTTACCCAAATGGGACTGAGCTAGGCTACCCTTAAACAGAAAAATGTGGTCTCACTGGAGACCTGCACCAGTGCTCTTTCTATGGTGAGGAACAGCAGTGTTATTCGGCCTTCCTCCAAGGCAAGGTGAGCAGTTATTGCCCAGCTCCATAAGCATCTTTTCCTCTCAACCTCTTGAGTTAAAAGAAGCAACAAGGACAGTGTTTTCCCTTCTGCCCATCCCTTCCAGAGAAAGAGGGATGCTCAAAAAAATTCAGTGAGTTTTATTGGTGGCATAGACAGCTACCCCTTGGTCCTCCACAGTTGTTGAACTCAGAGGTTTTAAGGATGTCTGTCTTCTGCTGATGGCATGAGACATGTGGATTAGGAAGTTTGGAAGACTTACCTACCATTGGCCCAAGCAACATGGAGAAAGTCGACTACCAGATTGTACACGGACCTTAGAACCCTTGGCAGCAGTTGAGATGAAAGGCAGTATTGCTCAGTAGCTAGTGTTGCAACTTTTGTGGGTGGAGCTTCATCAGTGTCTTGGAGGAAATGTGTGTTGCCAGCAGCTGGCCTGTCTTTCTGTTATGAGAACTTTTTAATTAAACATTTTAAATGCCTGTGTTGTCTCTTCACAACAATACAAATCTCACAAAGACAGAAGTTACTACCAGGGCCTGGGGTATTGCTATGATAGGCTGGGCCTATGATATAGTTTCCTAGATGAGTTCTCAGTAGTGTTGTTCTGCAAGCTTTCCTCTCCCTTTATGACTCTTCATTGTGATTTTTTTCAGGGCTATAAGCAATTTGAAGAGCCAAGAAATGGTGCATGTTTAACTCCCATTCATTTCCCTCTAGGTGAATACAGCATGAAGACCATGTCATGATGTAAGTGTGAGAAGCCCCAGGATTTTATAACTATATTGGAAAAGAAGAAGACATTTCTAATGTGAGTATCACACTTACTCTTCCTCACATGTATGGGTTATTTTAGGATGCAGTGACCTATGATGATGTGCACATCAATTTAACTCAGGAAGAGTGGGCTTTGCTGAATAATCCCCAGAAAATGGTCTATGAGTATGTGATGCTGCACACTTAGAGAAATCTCACTGCTAAAGATAAGATTTCATTTACATTCTTGCTTGAAATTAAGGGGACAGGTATCCTTGCTTATTGATACTTTTGTCTAATTTCAATTGAGTAAAGACAAAATTAGTTGAATAAGGCATAGTTCTTAGAATTTTTAATATATTAACTTACATTCTGTACTATTTCGATTAATATATGATATATATTCTGGTCTTATATTTCAGGCTACATTTGGGAAGAATTTGCTATTGAAGAACATTGTCAACGTTCTAGAAAAAGTGAATGGTAAATACATTAATTTATACAAATTAACCTCTGAAACAATTTTAATTTTTCATGCAACTTTTACATAAAAACAACAGTGTACATAAGCACAGCTTAAACTTTATTGATTTTTCTTAATTTCTCACAAACAAGTACCTCAATGTCACATAGCTATTCTGTGTTTTCAAGGAATTCCTGTGGAAAAAAAGACAAGGATACAATGACTAAACACATACCACTGTTTGAATTATAGCCCCATGAAAGTTAGGCTGTTTTTGCAAGACCCAGTTTCTCTGTATAGCAGTGCCTGTCCCTGGCATTTATTCTGTAGACCAGGCTGCCCTTGAACTCAAACATTTACATGCCTCTGCCTCCTGAGGGCTGGGATTAAAGTTTCACCTTTGGGAAATATAAAACCATTTGGGATACATGAGGAATAGTTATTACAAATCGCTGAGGCTCTGAATAATCATATCAGTGTAAATTGAGTGGCACTGATCTTTCTGCAGTGAGAACAAGAGGTACGGGTGTTGCTGCCTTATTTGAGACAGCAGGCATACAGATATTTAGGGGCTTGTATGGGAAACTTAGTAGGTATAGGCATCTGCACCTCCATGATATATGCCTGAAGACATGAGCTCAATCACCAGAACACATCCATAGAAGATATATCTTATGGCATCTGCATTCCTCAAATGCACATCATGAGCAAACATAATGATAAATCGTAAGAATAATATTTAGTCATTCTTACTGGGATAGCACAGGCTCTTCCTGATTTTGATTATTTAGAGATCTTTCTGCAAAATTTGAGTTTATGTGAGTTTTAACATCCTAGTTAGTTTTGTTGTGTTGAGTTTTGCCTTATTCCGATTGGCTCCAGAACTTTACCAACCATTTTCTTTATCACAGGAATTTCTGGATAGGGTTATTACCGAAGAGGAGGGAAGCCTCTTGAGACAGCTTATCACAAGCATATATGTTGCAATCTTGGCATTGTGCTGACCTTGCCCCCAAACTATGGGCAGGACATGCATGCCCAACATGGCCACATCATGGATACCTCTTCTCTCCCTCTGCTCTGTGTTGGCTAACTTTTTTCACCACCCTTCTTTTCCCTCCAACAATGAACTCCAGGTGGCCTCATTGAGTTTCTTGTTTGTGTTTCATTGCTAACTGCTGTAGCAAATGAACAACTATATCCATCTTTCAGGAAGAATTGAGTACCCTTTGTAGTGAGTTACAAGGGAAGCCAAATTTCAGGTGTGTCAGTTCAGAGTGATTGGGAGCTGGTGGTTATCTAAGCCAGAGGAATATGTTGTGAGTTTAGCAATGCAAATGGAAGCATTCTAGTTGGAGGAGGGATACATATGAGAAATGTGGAAGGAATTTACTGTATTCACTCTTACAATATTTCTGTTTTATAGAGCATAATAATATATTTTTAAATTTTTATCAATTTATTTATTTATTTTTATAACCAAGTCCATTTAAATGAAAACAAACATTTATAGACAATATTTGGGAATTTGGGCATCGTTCTTTCCAAACTACTTCCTGTTGGTAAGGGGCACTGTCTTGGGGGATTCTAAGAAGATGCAGAAATCCTGGCTGTAGTCTGTAAGTCTGCATTGTCCAGCTGTTTTGAATGTAGGATCACCTGGTACTCTGTTTCAGGCAGTCTGGCTTGATCAAACCACATTAGTCTGGAAGGAATCCACAGCTTTTCATTTTCTGTGGAAACAAAAATAGAAATCCTTTTCCCCCAGTAACTTGTCCTTGAACTTAAATTTTGGAGTCAAAGCATTTTTTTATTTAATTTATTATTTTACATGTCAATCCCCATCCCCTCTCCCTCTCCCTCCCTCCTTTTTACTCTCTCTACCCTCTCATATGCACCCTAATCACCCTCCCTTCCCATCCCCCCCCACGCGAATTCCATATGTAGGGGAATGTAATCTATTTCGTGTCATGTAGGTCTGACAGGTCATGTGAAGTAGGGACTATGGCTTCTCTCCTGTCTCTAGGTTAAGGCAGTTATCCCTCCATGGGATATGTGTTCGCAAGGTCCTTTTGTGCACAAGGGATTCATCCTGGCTCTACTGTCTCAGGTCCCTTAGACTGCTCAGTCCTTCTGCCCAAGACCCCTATTCAGGGGGGGCCTGAGACAGTCCCTTGCTGGCTTCCCAGCTATCAGACTGGTGGCCCGTTAGCTCGTCCTTATTCAGGTAAGCTATCTCTGTGTTTCTGCTGCCTGGTCTTCTCTTCTCCATCTGCATCTGGATTCTACTTCAACTCAGTATTTGTGTATGGGTGTTTGCTCCTGTTTCCAACAGGCATTGGTTGAGGGCTCCATGGAAAGTTAGTTGTTGATCTCCCTATCAGTGAAGGGCATTTATGGTAGCCTTTCCAAGGAAGCTCAATTTGTTAGTTGGCAGCAGTCTTGTAGTTCTCTAGACCTTTCTTTGTGTTCAATTTTATCTTCAAACCAATATTGGCTCCCTCTTTTATGTTCTCTCTCTCTTTCTCTCCCCTCTCTCTCTCTCCTGTCTTTTATTCCTAACTGGGCTCAATCGTCCTGGTCGCACATGTTTTCATTTCCTCCCCCTTGTTTTCAACTACTTCTCCCTCCATTCTTCCCCTGTGCTCTGGGGGACTTGTCCCTTCCCGGTTCTGTGAGGGACTGAATATGAATCTCTTAGAATACACCTTGTATCCTAGTTCCTCTGGTGTTGTGAATTATAGGCTGGTGATCCTTTGCTCTAACTCTAAATTCCATATATGAGTGAGTACATACTATGTTCCTCTTTTTGTGACTGGGTTACCTCATTCAGGATGGTTTCTTCTAGTGCCATCCACTTGCCTGAGAATTACAAGATACCATTATTTTTTTTCCGCAGAGTAGTATTCCATTGTGTAGATGTGCCACGTCTTCATTATCCATGCTTCAATTGTGGGGCATCTAGGTTGCTTCCAGGTTCTTGCTATTACAAATAGTGCTGCTATGAACATAGTTGAACAGATGTCTTTGTTGCATTGATGTGCATCATTTGGGTATATGCCTAAGAGGGGGATTGCAGGGTCCTGTGGTAAATTAGTTCCCATTTTCCTGAGGAACTGCCATACTGATCTCCAAAATGGCTGTGTGAGTTTGCATTCCCACCAGCAGTGGAGGAGTGTTCCCCTTTCTCCACATCCTCTCCAACATGAGTCATCATTGGTGTTTCTAATTTTAGCCATTCTGGCAGGAGTAAGATGGGATCTCAAAGTTGCTTTGATTTGCATTCCCTGATAGCTAAGGATGTGGAGCACTTTCGTAAGTATCTTTCGGCCTTTTTTATTTCCTCTATAGAGAATTCTTCCTTCAGTTCTGTACCCCATTTTTAATAGGTTTATTCGGTGTTTTGTTGACTAGTTTCTTGAGTTCTTTGTATATTTTGGAGATCAGCCCTTTATCGGATATAGGATTGCTGAAAATCTTTTCCCAGTATGTGGGCTGCAATTTGGTCTTGTTCACTGTGCCCTTTGCCTTACAGAAGCTTCTAAGTTTGAAGAGGTCCCATTTATTAATTATTTCTCTCAGTGTCTGTGCCCCTGGAGTTATGTTCAGGAAGTGGTCAACTATACCAATTTGTTCAAGGGTATCTCCTACTTTCTCTTTTAAGAGGTTCAATGTGGCTGGATTGATGTTGAGGTCTTTGACCCATTTGGACTTGAGTTTTGTGCATGGTGACAGACATGGGTCTATCTTCAGTATTCTACACACCCTCATCCAATTGTGCCAGCACCATTTGTTGAAGATGCTGTCTTTGCCCGATTGTATAATTTTAGCTGTTTTGTCAAAAATCAGGTGTTCATAGGTGTGTGGGTTAATATTATGATTTTCAATTTGATTCCATTGGTCTACCTGTCTATTTTTATGCCACTACCAGGCTGTTTTCAGAACTACAGCTCTGTAGTAGAGATTAAAGTCAGGAATGGTGATGCCTCCTGAAGTTCTTTTATTGAATAGGGTTGGTTTGGCTATCCTGGGTCTTTTGTTTTTCCATGTAAAGTTGATTATTATCCTTTCAAGGTCAGTGAAAATTTGTGGTGGGATTTAATGGGGATTGTATTGAATCTGTAGATTGCTTTTGGCAAGATTGCCACTTTTACTATGTTTATCCTACCTATCCAAGAGCATGGGAGATCTTTCCATTTTCTGGTATCATCTTTAATTTCTTTCTTTACAGCCACAAAGTTCTTATTATATAGGACTTTTACTTGTATGGTGAGTGTTACACCAATATTCTTTATGTTGTTTGTGGCTATTGTAAAGGGTGATGTTTCTCTGATTTCTTTCTCTGTCTCTTTGTCGTCTGAAAAAAGTAGGACTACTGATATTTTTTAATTTATCTTGTATCCTGCTAGTTTGCTGAAGGTGTTTATCGCTGTAGGAGTTCCCTGGTAGATTTTATTGGGTCGCTTATGTAAACTATCATATCATCTGCAAACAGAGACAGTTTGACTTCTTCCTTTGCAATTTGCATCCCTTTGATCTCCTTTTGTTGTCTTATAGCATTAGCCAGAACTTCTAGTATGATATTGAAGAGATATGGAGAGAGAAGGAAGCCTTGTCTTGTTCATGATTTTAGAGGAATTGCTTTAAGTTTCTCTCAATTCACTCTGATGTTGGTAGTTGGTTTGCTGTATATTGCTCTTATTATGTTTAGGTATGTTCCTGTTATTCCTGACCTCTCCAAGACCTTTATCATGAAAGGGTGTTGAATTTTGTCGAAGGCTTTTTCCGCATCTAGGGAGATAATCATATGGTTTTCCTTTTTCTGTTTGTTTATATGATGGATCACGTTGATAGATTTTCGTATGAAAATCATCCCTGCATTCCAGGAATGAAGCCTACTTGGTCATGGTGGATGATTTCTGTGATGTATACTTGAATTTGGTTTGCCAGTATTTTATTGAGTATTTTTGCATCAATCAGGGATATTGGTCTGTAGTTTTCTTTCTTAGTTGTGTCTTTCTGAGGCTTGGGTACCAAGGTTATTGTGGCTTCATAAAAAGAGTTTGGCAATGAACCATCTGTTTCTATTTTGTGGAACACTTTGAGGAGTAGTAGTATTAGTTCTTCCTTGAATGTCTGGTAGAATTCTACACTGAATCCATCTGACCCTGGACTTTGTTTGGTTTGAAGGCTTTTGATGTCTGCTTCTATTTCATTGGGGTTTATAGGTCTATTTAAGTTGTTTGTCCTTGATTTAATTTTGGTAATTGATAGTTATTCAGAAATTCGTCCATTTCCTTTGAATTTTCAATTTTTGTGGAATACAGATTTTCAAAGTATGACCTTGAAATTGTCTGGGTTTCCTCTGTGTCCGTTGTTATGTTCCCCTTTTTGTTTCTGATTTTGTTAATTTGCATGTTCTCTCTCTGCTTTTTTGTTAGTTTGGATAAAGGTTTGTCTATCTTGTTGATTTTCTCAAACAACCAACTCTTCGTTGCATTGATTTTTTTTCATATTGTTTTCTTGGTTTCTATTTTATTGATTTCAGCCCTCAAGTTGATTATTTCCTTCAATCTATTGCTATGGGGTGAGTTCGGATCTCTGTGTTCTAAGGCTTTCAGTTGAAGACTGAGTTAACTTTGCATCTCTCTATCATGAGTGCTGTTTGTCAAAGGAGATGCAGTCATTTTTTTTTTTTTTTTGCATCTTGACTTGTCACATGTTATGAGTGGGAGAAAGACATATATATTCTATGCTTTCACAGTTTAGATAGCAGATGGACTGAGAGTATATGCAGTCTTTAGACTTATTTCGAGAATATTCTTTTAGCCTGAATGTGAATTAGAACTCTTTCAAAATTTGACTCAACAGAAAGTGGGTGACTGGGTTCCAGGTTGGACTTTGGGTTATGGTTTGTATATGTGTAGAGAAATGGTGCTTACAAGAGGCGTTAATATTTCTCTTGGTGTGCTTTTCCTTGGCCAGTCATAAAGAAAGTATTAGAAACAGTACACATACCTGCAGTGTGTAGTGCAGTTATGAATGAATGAAGACCACGAGGCAGTTAAAACTCAGAAAGAAAGCATTTACTCTCCACATGTTAACATGGAAGACGTTTTCCCATTTCTCAAAGCAAACATGTCACATGTGTATGAACCTCCACAAATAAGGAACTTATTCCCAGAAAAGACTGCACTGCTCTCTGTTATTTTCACTTAAACTTTGTTAAAATTGTAAAGGAACAAATAGCAGTGAGGTAATTTGTCCCTAAAAAGGCAAAGGAGGCAATCTTAGAAGATGAATGACTCTGAAAAGGAAGAAAAAAAAATATAGTAACAAGCCAACATTTCCCACACATATTCTTCTCTTCCATCTCTTTGTAGTTAGATCACTCATGAGTTTCTTGTAGGGCTTTCTTTGAGGACTCTGTTTTCACCCTGTATTTCTTTAGCTCAACATAATTACCTCTGTTCCATCATTTGTGGACCAGCATGTTCTGTAGAAGTCAGAATCCAGAACTTTTCACTAAATGGAAAATGTTTTTTTTTTTTCTAGAAACCATTTAGTTGTATCCTCCCTACCCCCTTTCTCAGTTTAATGCCAGAACGAAAAGATTTGTTAAGAAGCCAGTAATACATTACTGGGTAGAAGTTGATTTGTTTGCTCATTTATTTTTGTTGGTAGTGGCTTTGAAATATTCTGTGTAGTGTGTTTACTTGTTGAATAATAATTCAGAAGTGTTTATGAGCCCTTAAAATCTCTTAAGCAGTGAGACAAACAAACAGGCTTCGAGAATCAGTGTGATGCTTCCCTCACTCATGCCATTGGCTGTTTCTGGTTTTGTCACTGTCCTGCTTTGCATTTAAACACAGGCCACTCAGCAGAGTGCAGTTTTAAGTTTATTTCCCATGGCGTCCCAGTTTTAAGTTTTATCTCATTTAACTCAACAAAGCCTGTTCACTCTATACGTTTTGGCCCTTTGGGAACCTAGCCCAGCCTCGATTTAGTGGTTAGTGTACTGGTAACTGAAAAGTCAGGGCTGGTAAGCCATCTTAAAGAAGCTCCTGCCCAGCGAGAGCATTTAACCTTCTATATGTGAGGCACTGGGATTGTTCCCCACATTATAAAACAAAAGCAAAAACTAATATATGCAGCTTTGACCTAACTTTAAAATTCAAGCCTTCAGAATTATGACATAGACATTTTGCTATCAAAAATAAAATGTAAAGGGTTTGTTATTATCATCTTCAATTTGACAGCTAAATGTTTATTTGTTCTTACATTTGTATATGTGTGAAATGAATATTTATTCATTTATGTGTTGTAAATCTAACTATATGGAATGTTTTCCTCTCTGAAATATGTAATAATATTTGATAAAACCATTACTATTTGTGGTTTCCATTTTGATAAACCAAACTAAATGAGATTCCTATAGATCCTTACATTTTAAATGCTTGCATTTTTAATACATTTGTTTGTAAAAGTTTGCTATTTTTTGTCCTCTGCTTACACATAAGTGCCTGTGTTCTAAGCTTTGCATTAGAAATGTAAAACATGATTTACCTCTGCAAGCAAGTGTTTGAGGATGAAAGCAAGTCTTTCAATCTTAGCAAGCTAAACTGCCATCAAAAATCAAACCAGACAAAGAAACAATATCTGTTCAGTATTTCCTGAAGGGAAATAGTTAAGAAAGGTATTGGAATGGCCCTGTGATCTTTCATACTGTCATCCTGTCAACCAGTGAAGGCATGTCTTGCCACAGAATTGCCTATTTTAAAAAGTAAATAAAGAAACAGTCAGAGCTGGAGAGCTGACTCATCAGTTAAAAACACTTTTTGATCTTGCAGAAAACCCAGGTTCAATTCCCAGCACTTACTTGATGGCTGACAACCATCTGTAACTCTAGGCCCATGGGATCTGACAACTTCTTCTGACTTTCACAAGCAACAGACACTTGTGTGGTGCTAAGACATACATGTTTATTCACATCTGTGGGTATACATGCCCTTGTGAGCATGTGTATGCGTGTGTGTGTGTGTGTGTGTGTGTCTGTTTGAGTGTGTATGGACCTTCCACTATCTTTCTCTGTCTTTTGAGACAGGCTCTATCACCTGACTATCAGGCCCCCGGGTTCTTCCGTTTCTCCCTGCCAGCACAGGGATTATAGGCCTTGCTACTCTGCCAGTGTAAAGGGTGCTGCAGACTGGGACACAGGTTTTCATACTTGCACAGTAAGCACTTTATCAGCTGAGCTACCTCTCCATCCTCATCCTTTGTAATTTTCAAATGTAGCAATAAACTCATTATGAAGCCAACTATCAATTTGTTAAATAGAAGATTATGAGCACTGAAAAACAAATATGATCACTTGGAGCCAGTGTGGATTTTGCTAGCAAGAAATTATGCCTGGTAACATAGGCCTGGTAACCTTTCAACTTGAGATGTTGAAGAAGGATGAGCACAAGTTCAAGGCCCTCAAGTGCTACAGAGTGAGTTCAAGTCCAGTCTGAGCAATTTAGCAAGACTCTTCCTCCAAATAAAAAGTGGTAGAGCAATTTGCCTACATGTACAAGGCCCTGGGTTCACCCTCCAATACTGAAAGAAGGAAATAAGGGTAAAGAGATAAAGGGACTGGGAGAGATGACTCAGCAGTTAAAAGTGCTTGCAGCTTTTTCAGAGGACCCAAATTTGCCCAGCACCCACACTGGGACACCCACAGTTGCCTATAGCTCCAGCTCTATGCCATCTAGTCACCTATTCCGACCTTGGCAGGTACCTCCACAAGCAGACACACATGCATGCATATAAGTAACAATGCTATCTTTGGAGACTAGAGAGATAACTCAGCTATTCAAAGCAATTATTTTTGCAGGAGACAAAGGTTCAGGTACCAGCACCCATGAGGTGGCTTACAACGAGCTATAACTCTAATTCCAGGAGATTTGATGTTCTCTCCTGGCCTACACAAGCACCTGCTTGTACACAGTACACATGTATACAATAAAGTAAATAAATATTTAAAGTGGGGTTAAGAAATTGAGGCATATATTAAATTTGTGGGGCGTTTGGTTTGGTTTGGTCTGGTTTATGTTTTAGAAACAAGGTCTTTCCGTGTAGCCCCACCTATCCTAGAACTCACTCTGTATCCCAGACTGGCCTTAAACTCAGAGATCCTCTGCCTGCCTCTGACTCACAAATGCTGAGATTAAAGGCATGGGAATTTTTTTAATATGTATTTATTCTCTGTGAATGTGTGTGGTGTGTGCATACTATGGTGTTTATGTGGAAATCAGAGGACAACTTGTGGTAGTTGTTTTTCTCCACATGATTCCAAGGATCTAACTCAGGTCATCAGACATGGCAGATGAATGGGAAAAAAAGAGAGATAAACAAATAGATAGGAAGGAAGGAAGGAAGGAAGGAAGAGAGGTAGAGAGGTAAGGAAGGGATTTTGGCACCAGATGAATAAAATGGGTGCAGCAAAGAAACCACAATAGCTATTCCATGAGTAAAGGGTAAAGTTTCTTCCAAATCACCAAGGCTGTCTCTTGGTAAGTGGGGGATGGGGGGCTGAGGGGATTAATGCATGTGATTTCTAGTGCCATGAAAACATCACTGAAGAAAGATTTAGCTGGTTCAGGGTCTGAGTGCAGGTGGCTTATATAGGGATTCCTACAGGAGGCAAGTATTCAGGTAGGTTAAGTTACCAGAAAAGCAGCCAAAACTCTGTCCTACTGGAACTCTTAGACACTTGCAGAGACAATTCTTAACACTTCTACTGAAGTGTGACAAATCCGAGATACTGTGTTCATGCTCCTGTAAATGAGGGTCAGGTTTTCCCTCTAGTCAGGTTGCATGCAGTTAGTCAGGGAGCCACAAGGGGAGATGAAGAGATTCTAAATGGTTAAATTTTTAGTTTTAGTTTAGGTGTTTGGGAATTAGTAGCAGAGGTTTTACAGTGTAGTATATATACTAAAATCCACTGTATCAGACATTTCACAGGGGTTGGTTTGATGTGTGATTTCTGTCTCAACATCCGGGTATAAAAGGGGTGATATGTTAAAGCAACCAGTAAGCATCTTCCACAGTACACCCCATTCAGCCTCCATCGTCTTGTGTATTACACTTTTTTGTCTGAGCACAGTGACTGATAGTCTTTTTTTTTTTTTTTTAACAATAAAGTAAAGAAAAATGCCAGCAACTAGAAGGTTAGCAGGACAGCCTATATTCTTTACTTTTGGAAACTTTACTGAAGCCACTGGGAATTTTTTTTTTTAAATCTCCATCCTTTTCTATTTATTACAGATTTTCCCTTCGATGAGCCCTTCTGTTGGTCAGCCCTTGCCCCTAAACATCAGCAAGCATTCCCATGAATACTTCTTTCCCCTTACATTGCACTAGTCCCAGCTCTTAATGATTCTTGAGCTGTCACCTTCTTCCCGTGTAGCCTCTCCTCTCCTGGACTGCTTTCTTAGTGGCTTGAAGAGTCCAAAGCAAGAGAGCAGCAGCCATTGCATTACGTGGGGTCACTAGGAACCAGAAACACTGCTCTCCACACTGATTGAGAGAAGAGTAGTCTCAGATACCCAGAATGACCAACAAGCCTTGCTAGGCTGTTCTGGAAAGAGGTCCTGTTCCAGGTAATGGGAGGAGACTCTCCTGTAGGAAGGGAATGTGACTCCAGAGTTCAGGGGATTTGGAAAACCAAGGTCTACCCAGATGGTTTTCGTTCCTTCCCACCTAGAGCACCAGTTCAGACAAGGACTTCTAGGCATGGCATTTGAGAATTTGGTCTCCTTTATAACCTTTATAGTCCCTGGACATGATTTTGAGCACATTTTGCTGCCTGTGCACTCGATGCATCTAAATGTTTCTGGGACATCTGAGATAACAGTGGCTAAACAGAATCTGCCTTATCTTCATCCCATTTGTGTGTGTGTGTGTGTGTGTGTGTGTGTGTGTGTGTGTGTGTGTGTGTGTGTGGTTTTGGGTTTTATTTTGTGGGGGTGATTCACGGGTTTTTCTATATAGCGTGCTTGCTCTATAGGCCAGGCTGGCCTTAAACTCTGCCTCCTGAGTGCTGAGGACATTAGAGGCATGTACCACCACTGCCTTACTTTATCCCAATTTTTAAATTGTGAGTGCTGGTGCCCAGAGTTCTTTACTAGGGATGTTTCTGGGTCAGGTTTGCTATTTGGACTTGTCACAAATCCTGGAGATTTGGTTTAAGTACTTGGGAGGTGATCCCAGCAGGACAAAAGCATAGAATGAGGGGTGGGAAAGAAGAATGTTAGCACTGGGGAACACCTTGCTCGGTCCCACTGGGGAGTGAGGATACTGGGAATATACCCTCTTTATGGGGATGAGGATTGTGCCTGGATTGCTAAACCTAGGCATTAATTGAACCTGGGCCAAACAAAAACAAACATTCCTGGACTAGGTCTTTGCAATTCAATGTCAAGCCCATTTATTGCACATGGCTTTTTTGTTGTTGTTGTTGTTAATTGCAGGGTTTTTCTGAGTGTCACTGACTGCCCGGTACCTCACTTTGTAGTCTCAGCTGGCCTCAAACTCACAGAGATCCTCTTGCCTCTGCCTCCTGAGTGCTGGGACTAAAGGTGTGCACCACCACTGACTGGATATAGGTTTTATTTATTTTTTAAAGACAGGGTCTTGCTATAATTGGTAGACTGGCCTTGAAATCTTGATCTTAGTGCCTTCATTTCCTGGGTGCTTTTCTTTATGTTTTTTTTTTTCTTCTATTTGTTTGTTTTAGAGTTTGTTAATAGTACTTCTCTTAGCAATGGCAGTGGGTGGGTGGGTAGGGGAGTGGCTCTTACAGACAAGTGTTAATGTTGCTAATCTCAGACTTGTCAGGCTGCCTTCTGATTCTCTCAGAACACAGGAGTATGTGAAGCCATCTAAAGCTATCTCCCACTGACACCCTTCTCCCTTTGGACTTGCAAAATACAAAACTTCTTGCTAGGGGAGGGGTCTAGGCTTGACTTCCCAATAGTAGAGTATCTCACAGCTCTTGTTGCTGGTACCCTTCCTGTTTTGATGAGCCGTTGTCCTTTTTGGTATTCGGGGAGAAGACCCGAGAAGCTGGCTCCTTTGGCTTCATCTCTGTTGTTACTGATGTAAGTAATAAAGTGCCTGAATCTAAAAAGAGCTCAATATATATATATATTATCCTGTAACTTCTGTCAAAGCAACTCACAGCCAGCCTTCTGCCACCTGCACTTTGAGAGCTGTGCAGCCTCACCCAAGTTTGTGTGCCCTTCAGGAGGTAAGGAAGGCAGACTGAAATACAAAAAAAAAAAAAAAAAAAATGTTGCTCTCAGGCTCAGTGTATCTTGTCTTCCTAGGGTCTATAAACATTCTGTTGCACCTGAGGTTCCTGCTGATTCCCTTCTCCCTCGGGGCTACCACATAAGTAATGACACCATATCCTTGTTTCAGCCTGCCTCTCCCTGGGTTATGATTTCAGTTATGACACTTTCTCCATATATATATTTTGCTGGGCCTTGTCGGCTGACACGGTATTGAGCAGTTTTACAATATTCACAATGAAACGGTCTGGAATTTTCCTTCCTTGGTAAACATCTGTTACTTGAAAGCTGCCAGCAATGTTTCTGAGCCCATAAATTAACTTGAAAAAAAAAAAGATTGATCTCTGATCATATTCAGCAAAACCCTTGAATACTTCAACCAGTGTTTATAATTGCAAACAGTGATCTGAAGTAATCCATTTTAAGAAAAGGACAATATAGAGAAAAGGGTGAGAGTGGGGTTTGTGAATAGTGAGCAAACTATCTGTCTCTCTCAGAACAGCTCCCATCAATGTAGTCAAGCCTAAATCTCTTCTTTAGACTAAATGGGGAATTGTGAGATATCCACCCTGCCTGCACCTGTTGCCCCTTGGGGGTGGGGACAGATGTGGACATGACCTTCACGGAGTGGGAGGGCTGGGGCTGGGGTACCGGACCCCAGCTAGTGTTCTTACTTCCTGGTTGGAGACAGAGCATCCGGAAGCATCCTTGAAACTGGAACCTGTGGAGATCATCTGTTTCTTGTGTAAGTGATTTCTCTCCGAATAAACATCCATCAACTTGTTGCTTCCCAGATCCTTATTTACCACGATTTACAACCCAGAAGAGTTTGCATGACTGGGCTTTCTGCTGTTTGTGCTGGGTCTCTGTATAGCAAAAGAGGAATGTCCTAGAGGTCTACAGTGTGAATTCAGTTATCTGTGTTGTCTTGTAAAGTTCCTTTTAATAAGCAACTGTCTGTTGCTGTTTTGGTTTTATATTTTCATCTTTCTTGTGCTGGATAGCCTTAACCATATTTTTGGACTTCAAAATAACATTTTAGGCTTATTCTAGGGAGCATAGTGTTTGCTTTAGATGATTATATATTATTCTAAGTTTTTAATTGCTTTTTATTATCAGAGCTTTTAGGTAATGTGTATCCATTATGAGGAAATATATGATGATTTCTGGCAAATGTACATCCCCACATAACTACTACCACAATTGGGAAATAGCATATCTATTTCTCTCTGCCTCTGCTATAACTCTCCTGGATCCTGAGTCCTTAGCAACCACTGTTCTGCTTTTTATTTTGATAGCTTAGTGTGCCATTTTTTTAGAATTCATACAATAATATCATAAGTTAGTTGTCAAACGTGGCTTCTTTCAATCAACAAAGTATATTTAATATTTAAGATCTGCCTGCATCTGAGTGGATGCCATTAGTATATCTCGTTTGTTGTTGGGAAATATCCAGTGTACAGTCTATCATAACTTGTTTATCCAACCAAATCTAGACTATTTCCAACAATATTTAGTAAACTTCACAATTAAAAACAATTTTTTTTTAATTTGCTTGAGTGCCTGTAGGGTGTCATTTGAGAGCCAGCATGAACAAAGTAATGAGTGCTTTCATGCATTAGTTCCTATGGCTCCTCTAACAAATTGCACAGTCGATGGCTTAAGGTAACAGAAATTAGTTCTTACTTACAGAAGCCAGAATCCCTAGGTCAAGATTTGGTAAGTTGGGTCATGCTGTGTGTTGCGAGATGTGTCCCATGGGCCTCTCCTGGTGGTTTCTGGGGACCCATCTGTTCGGTGACTTAAAAACCATATCGCTTGGAGCTTTGTTCTACTCTCACATCACCTTCTTTTCTGTGTTTTCTTTTCTAAGGGCACTTGTTATTGGATTTAGTGTCCTTACTAATCCAGGATGGTCTCATCTTGAGGCTCTCAGTTACATCTGAAAAATAAAAAAACCCTTTAGGTTCTAGGTGGACATGTTTTAGGGGTTACTACAGAAATTCCTGCCAAGTGTTAAACAGTGGTAACAGAGCAGAAGAATAATTTGAGGTGGAGTGCTGGAGGAATGTAGATGTAACTTTAGTAAAGTGGTCTGAACAAGCCAGTGATGAACGAAGCGGGACAATAGCACTGGGCAATGCTGTCTGAAATCAAGAGAACCCCAGGTCGCAGGCACTGCTCAGGAGTGGCCCCCACTCGGGAAAGGGCAGGGAAGGGAATGCCTGTGGGACAGCTGTAAGTACTCAAGGAGAATTGATTAGGGACAGGGTCTCACTGGGTAGCCTTGGCTGTCTGGGAACCTGCTATTTTGACCAGGTGGACCTAAACTCACAGATATCCATTTGCCTCTGTCTCCCAAGAGCTGGGATTTATTTTATATGTATGAGTGTTTTTTATTTAAAGATTTTATTTATTATATATAAAGTGTTCTGGCATGTATTCTTTCATGCTAAAAGTAGGCACCAAATCTCATCGTAGATTGTTGTGAGCCACCATGTGGTTGTTGAGAATTGAACTCAGGGCCTCTGGAAGAGCAGTCAGTGCTCTTAAACTCTTATCCATCTCTCCAGCCTCATGTATGAGTGTTTTGCCTGCATGTTTTTGTGTGCCCATGTATGCCTGGTGTGTTGGGGGGAGCAGAAGAGGGTGTTGAATCCTCTGGAACTGGGGTTACAGATATTGTGAACTGCCATGTAGGTGCTGGGTACTGAACCAAGGTCCTCTGCAAGAGCAGTAAGTGCCCTTAACTGCTGAGCCATGAGGTCAGGACATAGACTTAAGGACATGGAAAGTTTTTGCCAAGTGGATATCCTTCGAATAATGAAAACTTGACAATAACATTAAATGTCTTTTGAGAGCAAGGTGATACAAGTAAGAAGTAGCAGGTTACACTAGAAGTGTTCAGGTGGGAAGAATGTCTGAGACTCAGCAGACTGCAGAGTACACAGGGTTCATAGAGTACACAGAGTACACAGAGTACATAGGGTTCAGAGATCCTGCCTCAGGATTCCTCCAGAGCCCAGTTGAAGAAACACTCATTATTTGTGCCCACAGAGCCCCTGTCTCTTTCCCACATACTTTCTCCAAAAGCACTCTCCTGACTAATAGCATTGTGGTTCATCTGGGCTGTCAGTTTTTATCATAGTTTGTAACTATAATGGGATCATTCACCCTATATACTCCACTGAGTCTTGCTCCATCCACCCCTGGAGTGAGATTTCTGAGGATTCATTTCTGTTATTACACAGAATAATCATTTGCTTGTTCTCATTGTTGTATAACATTGTCTTATGTGAACAGCCTATCATTTAATCATCTGCTTTACTACTGATGCACATTTGGAGTTTTCCAGTTTGGGGTAGAACAAAGAAGTATATAAATAAAGTGTGGTGTCCTGTGTATATTTAGCAGTAGTGGATATTGTTCAGAGTCTCTCCAAGTTGCCAACTTGGAGCTTGGTTCTGTTTTGGAATATGTTTTGGAGGTAAAACAGCCTATCCGCTGTGTCTCAGTGAAGAGAACTAGGGTTAAATCCAAATGTTTGCCGCTGAGCCTCTGCTAGGTAAGGCTCATTATCAGATAGGGACTTGGGGTGTAGTTGAAAAAAAGAGAAAGGTGGGAATTTTGTTCTATATAATCCTGAGCTGCCAAATGAGGTATCAACAAAGGGGTAAATGTTCAATCTCAACCTCAACAGCTTGGTCTGGATTAGAAACAAAGAAATAGGAGCATCCACAGAGCGATTTTTAAGACATGGCAGAGGCAGTCCCAACAAGGGAGTGAGTAGAGATAAGAACACAGGATGCTCTCTCACCATGAAATCTGGGAAAAGGGAGAAGCAGCAAAGACAAAACAGCAGAAGCCTGTAAGGCCACAGGGAAACCTCAAGTGTCATGAAGCACATCTGGAAGGAGAGGTTTGTCCGGGCCACAAAGGTCCAGAGGAAGACTGACAAGGTACCCTGTCAGTTAGGCATGTGCACAGGACATTGCTTGAGACCATGCTAGCTTTGGTATCGTTTTTTCCAAAAGTGAGAATTGGCCTGAGTAACTAGAGGAAGTATAAGAGAAATAGGGCTGCCACTAGGTACACATGAGAATGTGCTCTAAGCAAGGACGTGAACACAGTAAGGGAGCTCGCCATGGGATGTCTGCAGAAGAGGTCACAGCAGTGTAGACATGAAGTATCGATGGAACAGCAGGTAGCATGCTGTGCCTGGAACTGTGAGCAGGGAAAATAGTGGGAAAGTTGGCCAGGGAAGCAACGAAGGGCCAGGTCACATAACCTCTCAGAGGTCACTGCAAGTGCTTTTGTCCATTGTGCCGAAACGGGGAAGCTACTCAGAAGTTTAGGGCCAAAGGGTGACATATTTTGTCTTAATTTGATAAGCTTCAACATCATGATGAGTAGTGATATGTCACATGCTTCTATTTTAATCTCCAGAGCACAGTGCGTTCTCCTGTTGCCCCTAAGTCATATCAGCATTGTACTGGAGGTCTAAACCAGAACAGAAGTCTAGAAAACAAAATGGCCAGCCAGCGTTCATGGATGGTATGGCTTGGAGATGACAGGATTGTGCATGTTCAAGACAGCACTGCAGGTTTATAAAAGGAGAGCCTGGCACTGCTAGAGCCTACCATACCACTTGGTGGAAGTTTCCATCTGTAGGAAAACTACACTTTGATTTGAGTGGCCTTTACAGCAAAAGTTGACACACTGACGGAAGCCCACAATCATCACAGAGGATGTAAGTTTTCTCTGTGACTGATAGATCAAACTCACAAAAGATTCAGTGAGTGGAGCAACACATTGGACCCAGTAAATGTAGCATGCACACCCTCTTTGCTCGGTATCCCACCTTCTAAAGCACAGCATTGGTGTGCTATCATGGAAATCAAAGCCTAATGGCTGGTTCTAAAACAGTCTAGTTTTATAAAATCCCCAAATGCTATGTCCAGAGTAGTGAAAATGTACAGGTTATAGCTACATACAGCATGTCTGACTAGTAGAGAAAGTAAAACATGAAAAAGATGTTATAAAATTCAGATCTACATAAATCAATGGTATGGGGGAAGGTATAGTAGTGTCTTGCCTTGTTCCTGTGACCAAATACCTGACAGAGGAAAACGAAAGCAACAACAGAAAAACACTTAAGGGAAAGAGGGCATATTTTGGATATATAGTATGTCTTGGTAGAAAATGCCTGGTAGCAGGAGTGTGAATCCTTTCCATTGCCTCTGTAGTCAGGAAGCAAGTGAGGCCAGAGCATAAAACTTCAAAGCCTGACCCTAGTGGTCCTCTTCCTCCAGCAAGACTCCACCTCCTAGGGGTTCAACAATGTTCCAGAACAGACTACTGAGGAGCAACCTGCCCATCACACAAGTCTATGGGGGCAGTTTACATTCAAACCACAGCAGAATAAAAATCCTGAAAAAAAGGTAATAAAATTGTAAAACCTGTGTTTTAAACAGTTAGATTATATAATCTCTGGGGAGGGGGCACTGTGTAAAGTTGAAGTGGATAGGGTGTATCTTTGAACTCTGAAAACTTTGAATTTTGTTGCCTGTGTAGTAATTATGTAAACACTTGCTTTGTTAAGTCATTCAACTTAATATGACTATTCAGAGGTTGTGACATGCCACAAGGAAAAGTACTACATAAATGAAAACAAACAATAGACACCAATAAAAACTAAGAAACTGTGTATGTTATATATTAAGAAATGGAAACAAAAATCAGAAGAGAAACTGTGGAAGAGTATCGTTCCTTGTAATACTGCAGGAAATAGGTATAACAAAACTGCTCCTAGGTAGTTCTTGAGCTATTTCCAGGCAATGTGGTATCTCAGCAAGCAGGGGAAAGTTTTGGGCTCCATGAATTCATGAGAAGAAATCTGTGTGGCATGTATAACAAAACTATATTCAATATAATTCAGAGTGATGGTGCACACTGATAATCCTAGCACACCCAGGAGAGGCAGGATATGAAATCTCTCTCTCTCTCTCTCTCTCTCTCTCTCTCTCTCTCTCTGTCCCTCTCTCTTTATCTCTCTCTCTCCCTCCTTCCCTTCCCCTCCATCCCCACTTACTTGATCTGAATTTATTTTGCAGAGGAAATTTTAAAAGTAGAAAAATCAGAATGGTGGCAGTGATGGTATTGGGAGATTGGAAAATGGAGGAGGGTTTCAGAAGGGAAAAGTTCAATGATATACATAAAGGTTAATAAAATGATTGATGCAGGTGGTGGTGTACACCTTTAATCCCAGCACAGGGAGGCAGGCAGATCTCTCTGTGTGGAGGCCAGCCTGGTCTACAGAGTGAGTTCCAGGACAGCCAAGGCTTATACAGAGAAACCCTGTCTCTAAAAAACAAAAATAATTAAAATAAGATGTGTGATAGGGAAGTACTGGTAGGACTCTTGCTTCCTGAAAAGGGCAGTATATTCCAGTTGCCATGACACCCTTAAGATGCCAGATACTTAGGGACAACCTATCAACCTCATTTTCCCCCCTTGAGACAAGCATCTGTAGATTTGGGATGTTGAGGTTATTGTTTTATTTTTTTAGACAAGACTGCTGTTAATCCCCTTTGGATGTGATTGTGATGTTATCTTGCTTGTACAAATAAGGGCTGCCTGAAGGTCAGAGAATGGAGTTTGCCACTAGCTAACCATAGAGATCTGGAGGTCTGTACAGACAGACAGGAAGTAAAGTAGCTGGGCAGAAACAGGACATAAATCTGGGAAAACCTGAAATTGCTCTCTTGTCTGCTGAGGCACTAAGGAGATAAGGTGTGACGGCGGCTTGCTCCTTCTCTCTGATTGTTCAACATTTTCCTCTATATCTGACTCCTGGTTTTTATTACTTAGAACAATTAAGAGCTCCATTTACAAGTATGTGATCTCTTGATTCTCCTACTTTGACTTCTGGAGTGAGTGCTGGAATAGCAGGTATGTGCCATCTCTCCCAGCTTGCTCTTATTTTTTCAAAGTCTCACAAATGATTCTGATGTGCAGTCAAGTATAAAATCTAATATGCCCAGTTGGGATGCCTATGAACCGAGAGAGAGAAGGCCAGCCTATAATCACTAAGAGTACAAAAGTAGCACACGTACCTTGATAGTAACCAAAAGCTCTCTAATTGAACTTACCTGCTCAACAATATAGAAAGCATGCCTGGTACTAGAAACCTAGCCAATTACTCAAGGTTAGTTCAGTTGTGGGTCTTAGAAGATAAATTACAACCACCACTGTATTAAAACAACATAATTCCTAACTACATTATAAATATTTGTTCATATACTCACATACATAAGTGTAGTCCTCACCCTCATCCAAGGAACTTCTTTTTTTGCAGTGAAGAGAAACCAATACAGAAAAACCACAGCTAAGTAAAATGCCGAATTGTGGGTAAACAATCCAAGGAGTACATGTACAAAACAATTCCTGAAAGTAAGGCTTTGGGGGACTTTGCAGAAGGAGGGGTGGAGAGATTGTTAACAGTCAGGTTTTGAGAGTATGCTGTGAGAATGTGCCTCTTAGTAATGTCAGAAGCTACACCTATAAATTCTCTCCAACATAATTGCCTAAGCATGCTGCTACAGTGGACTGGAGGTATCTCGCAAGGGTTCAACTCTGTACAACTCCAGACAACCAAGGAATACTGAGAAATAGTCTTCTCCAGTGAAGGGCAATCGGTTTTCCAATACTTAGTGGTCAACACTGAAAACATAATAAATGTAATACTATACAAACTAAGCATGCTATATTTAAGAATGCATATGTGTGTGCATATTTAATTGTGTGTATGTGTGTGCATGTAGTAAACATTGATACAAAATAAAAGGCCATGAATTCTAAAGCTAAAGGACGGGGTATATGGGAGGACTTGGAGGGAGGGAAGGGAAGGAGAAAATGTTTAAAATATATTGCAATTTCAAAAACTAAAATATTTTTTTAGGCCAGTATGTGTTTAAGATCTCAACATGGATGTAAAACTCCTGGTATTCTTTAAATTGACCCTGAGAGTCTGTACAAACCTCCCCCCTACACACACACACACACACACACACACACACACACACACACACACCATGATGCCCACATTTTATGACAGACCACATTTTCAGGATTCAGAGGTGAAAGGGATCCAATATACTTTGAACCCTGAGCATGTGATACAAAGCATATGTGTTTCCTGGCAACGTGGGACTCATAGCTTCTGCTGTTGTGAGATGAAAGAGCAAACACACCAGCCCAGCAGGACTCAGTGAGACTCCTTGGGGCTCACTAGTTGAGCCAGCATGGCCCCAACCACATTTTGACCCTGGAAAATATTTCCACAGTGTTCCAACTGTTTTCCCCAGCAGACCATGCCTTCAAGTTAGTCTTGATTCTTGTTCCCATCAAAAATAGTTGAGGTGAAGGAGTAAATTTAGCCAAGACCAACAAAATCTCTGAAGGCCTCACCACAGTTCTCTCAGGCCCCTGTTTCCATAACACGTGGCTGGGTCTTGCCAAACCCATCTCGATCAGCTTAGTGGTCATGGTGAGAAGCCAGAGTGTTTTCTAAATAAGCTTACTCCTTCTTCTGCTTGAACTGACCTAGAAAATATATTTGTTCCATTTGGGCCTTTCTGAGCAAACAATGTCCACTTTGTGTTGTGTATACCACCTAATTATTTCAGATTACACAACGTCCATTCACAGAAAATGATCCAGGCTACTTATACTCTTTTCCCATTTGTCCTTTGGAGGTGAGTATACACATAAAGGAACAAACTATACTGATGTTATCTTAGTTGAAGTCTTAGGGAGCCATGCATTTTTATCTCTGTATGTTAAAGAAATAGATATTTATTGTAGCATTTCCCCCACATTGTTTTTAGATTAAGACCTCTTTGCTTTCAAACCTTATACTTGTTTGATTTTTCTTTCCTCAACTTTGTCAGTCTCACAGCAGAAACAGCAGGAAAAAGCCAGAGCCTGTAGCTGTCACCACAGACCCAGCTCTGTGGTTTCCACCTTGCCTTCAGTTCTGGCTAACAATTTCTTGCTGCCCTGGGGAACTGTCTGCCTCTTATTAATTTTTTTTTTTACATAATCTAAATTTCTTGGAAGTGTTCAGAGAAGAGTCAGGACTGACTGCCCCCAGTTTTTAAAATGCAAAATGTAGACTGATAAAGGTTGTATACTTTTCAAAAAGTATGCATTTTCCCCTAAATTCTGTCAATAACAAATACAACTATTATATAAGTGAATTCCATCCTGTCACTGTGTGCATATACATATGTCATATGAAGATTAAATTAAGAATATTATCTCAAAATGAAACAATTACACCCTACACTCACCTCAAATTTGGAATGATCCTTGTTCCTTTGCTTGCTGAGTGCTGGGATTATAGGCATTCCATCACACTCAACCTTTCTTTTATTCTTTGTATTGGTGATGAATTTTTAACAATGTTTCCTTCACCAGACTATGTAAGAATATGAGCAACTTGCCAGGCATCTGTGGCTCATGCCTTAAATCCCAGAACTCGGGAGGTAGAGGCAGGCAGATCTCTGTGAGTTTGAGGCCAGCCTGATCTACAGAATTATTTCTAAGATAGGCTCCAAAGCCACAGAGAAACCTTGTCTGGAAAGACAAAACAAACAAACAAACAAAAAAAGCAACATTTTTCATAATAGCATGAAACTGTAATCAATCCAAATATATGTCAATAGCAAAGCATTTAAGTAATTTATAATTGTATAAATACTGGCAAAAATAAAGAAGGAAAGAAAGAAAGGAAGGAAGAAAGAAATAAAGAAAGAAAGGAAGGAAGAAAGGAAGAAAGAAAAACTCTAAAACTATAGCTCTAACACCAATGTCAATGTGAGGCAAAGTCAGTTACCAAAAAAAAAAAAAAAAAAAAAAAAATAATGTGAAGTTTGAACGTAGAAAAAATTAAGACGTTTTCAGGAGTTTGTGTTTAGTGGATTTACAGAAAATTAAGGAAGGATCTGTAGAGATAACGCTTAAAGGGAAAGGACTGTTATTGAAAAGTAGAAGACAGGAAGGGGTGCTGGTAGCCCCTTCCGAGACAAATAAAACCATCCTTAGGTTAAGTCACCTTTCCTTTATTTAGAAATTATTGTACACCTAGTGGTAACAGTGTAGGTATGTGTAGAGAATCTGAGATTACCTTGTGGTCCTGGCATGAGAGGAAGCTTAGCCGGGAAGAAGGGTACTCCTCCACCCTTCCCACAGAACAGGGAAAAAAAGAAGGGTTTACTTTGTTTCTGAGTATATTTGAGAGTAGATTCATTATAATTTTGACCTAGATATCATTACCACCATATTCCTTTCTAAAAAAAAAAAAAAAACATAAAATAAATAAAGGCATAAACGGAGTGATGAACAGAGGCTACTACAAATGTAGGCTACAAATTTATATAAAGAGTTGGTGGCCTGTAGACCTAAGAGGTTTTAAAAGTTGTTAGTAGACCTTGAGGGTATGTGTAAACAGAGGAAGGGAGGGAACATGGAGGAGAAGGAGATCTATAAGTAATTCCATGAAGAGGAAGGTGAGTTCCTGAAGCTCAAGAGAAAAGTGAGAGCCCATGCCGAAGATAAAAGGAAAGTAAAGTAAACTGCAGATAGGAGAGAGTTTCCCCTTAGCCATCTATGTAATTATTTGGGACCTTTGCTAATCAAGCAGTGGGATAAGAGGTGTGGGAAGAAACATTTGAGGCACACAGAGATAATATGACCCAGAGCCACAGGTCAACAATCAGAGATGATTAATAAAGGAGCAGGGCCCTGCTGACATCTTGCACCTGGGCTTGCCCAAGGATCCAGAGCTCTTGGGGTTTGTGCTGCAGAAGGAATGGGGGAAATGTGGGTAGGAGCAAGATATGTAAACTGTGAGGTCTAGATAGAGAGGGAAACTTTGGAAAAACAGGGAGGGCCAAAAGCAGAGTTTGGTGAGACAGCAGAACCTGGATGGAGCTCATGAGAAATAAAGGTGAAACAGGAGCCCAGGTCTGATAAAGGCACATGACTTTCCCATCCTGTGGTGATTGTTGCTTCAAGGGATGGAGTCACATTTGATACATGTGACCTTCTTGGCAGAGGATGAGGAGCTGTAGCTCTGGAGAACCCTGACATGCATGTCCTTGGTCAGCACCCAAAGAGGGAGCAGAGAGGAGGAGAAAATCACATCCTTTTCTGAGGAAGCAGTGCAGCATGCAACATAGGACTCCATCCCACACAGCTGCCTGCAGTCTAAGCATAGAGAGGAATGCTGCATGGCAGGTGTTATCACTGAACTTCCAGGCCAGGACTGCCTAGTGGAAATTGTACAATGATGTTCTGTGTCTTTCCAGTCCACACACAGAAGCCACCAGCTACAAGTGCCTAAATGATTGTCATAATTAACAGTAAATCCCAGGCTCTTTCTTGACAAAAAAATACGCTGAGCTGCAAGTTTGTGGTGCTGAGGAACACTTGGCAACTGAAATTCCACATCAAAATGCGATGTACACTAGTTACTGTAGTGAGGCTACCCTGGACGTAATATCAAAATCCTGGACACTGTAAAAAATGTGGGCAGCTTCTGAAAAGATCAGAGTAACTAGTGTGAGACATATGACCCAGGAAATACAGGAGAAGAGCCATTTTAAAATTCTTAATATCTATCTAAAAATACATAAGAAAAACAATAGCTTCTTATACATAGTAGTATCAAAGTTTCAGTTTTATTTTCAAAAATGTTTATTTATTTATTAAATGTGCATGCATTGTTCCTGAGTGACAGGAGCCTTCAGAACCCAGAAGAGGGTATCAGATTCCCTGTTAAATGAATTACAGATAGTTGTGAACCACCATGTGCGTGCTAGGAATTGAACCTGGGGTCATCTAAGTGCCCCAAGCCCTGCAGAGCTGCATTTGTTCTGAAAAGTGAATTGTATGTGTTTCTTTGAGACTGTGGCTGATATGTCCTATTCATCCTTAGAGGTAGGTTTCTCACCTGCAGCAAAATGCTGTGTATTTTTAGACTTAAGAGTTACAACTCTGTTTTCTAGAACCCAGGTATGCAAGGGTCAAATTCCTCAGGGCTCAATTTAAAAAAAAATTTTCAAAGCTTTCAAAACAATGCTAAGGAGTGAGTTTGGGCTTTATCTTGTGGGGAACTGGAAGCTCGAGATGGTAGTTAGGTAACAATGGAAATCACCAAGATGAGCAAATGATTGAAAGCTGCATGGCCTTCATAAGGAAAGAATATAGAATCCCGGGATGCACTTAGTGGCCCACACCCATGCAGTCATGGCCCCTTCTTCTCCTTTTTAGGAAAGTGCATAACATAAACTTCAGTGTTGCCATTGTCATAGATGCTGTAAAAGTAAAGTCTGAGGAAAGTGTTCTCCCACAAGCCAGAGTAGGCTCCTCTGAGCACTAAAGCTTGTCTGAAAACTCTGCTCCTGGGACACCAAGCACCCAAAAGAGAAGCAAACACCTAAAAGTGCTGAGTGCTCTCTACTGTCCAATCCTCTACAGAGCTCTGAGTAACTACTTAGGGCATGTGGAAGGATTTTCAGAATTTGTTTTATTAAATACAGTCGTTGCTGAGGACTAAGTTGTTGTATAAATTATCTAAAGCAGAAGTAAAAGTTAAAAATCATTTCCAGTTATTTGCTACTCTTTACAAGCTAAGCTCTTGTAGCCACCCATGACACTGTACCTGCATGGTGAGAACTCAACATGATGGTTTGCCACTAAATGTCCTTTCCACAAAGCCGCCCGCTATGTTGGAAGCTCAAAATAGCCTAAAGTTGAGGTATTTGCACAGAAATTTATAAGCATTGGAGAGATTTTTCTGCAAAATGGTAATATACATCTGTCAGTCTACCATTAATGTTCACACAGTGCATCACTCTCTCTGAGTAGAGGTCCCCCACGACCACACTCTTTGTAATTGTAGTAGTCCATCACTCGATGAATCATTTCAGATAAAAGTTACCAAGTGCATGTTTAGTGTTGTATGGTGATGTGACTACTTTATTTGCATTTACTTGGACTGGGTGATTCTTTATATTACACACACACACACACACACACACACACACACACACCACAGATACACAAACACACACATACCACAGAGACACAAAGGCAGAGGATTTTCACTTACTGGGCCTCACATATTGGGATGGCTTCCCAAGGCAGCTAAGACTAGATGCTGGCCTGGTCCCTGGGGTAAGGACTAAAAGAAGGGCACTGCCACCATTGTACCAACAAATCCCATGGTAACTGTCCTGGGTATCTTTCTGAGGTGTCCAGTTCCTAAATGTCGCTATGTGGCTAAGAACCCTATAGGAGAACTGATTTGTGATACCCAAAACATAAGTATATAGCTAGAGTCAGCAACAGCTCTTTTATACAAACTATTCACCATCATGCCATTTAGGTAGACCCTCTACCAGGACGGCTGGGACTGGAGATGGCTCATTGAGTAAAAGGTCAGGGACAGTGGCACATGACTATTTCTCCCAATACTGAGGAGAGGGAAAATATGAAGACAGGAGGATCCCTGCGGTGCATGAACCAGCCAGCCTAGCAGAATCCTTGAGAACCAGGTTTGGTGAAGGGCAGTTTCTAGGCAGTAACTCATTCACTGCTGAGATTAGTTTTGCTAAGGGGTTGACTCCTCAGGAATATATTCATGACCTTGGACTTGATAGGGAAGAAGTTTTGCTTTTTGTTGTTGTTTGGGTTTTTTTTCTTTTATTTTGTTTTTGTTTGCTTTTTTGTTTTTGTTTTTTGAGACAGGATCTCTGTGTAATCACTATGTTAAACCAGGCTGGTCTTGAACTCACAGATTTTCCTGTCTCCCAATTGCTAGAATTAAAGGCATCTACTACTCTCCTGGTAGGAAAAGATTGTATAAAGTAAGACATGAGGGGAAAAAATGGTCATGAAGACAACTTTTTTTATAACGATTGATAGATTTGTTTGTTTTTAATATTTATTTTTATTTTTTTTGTGTGTATATGTCTGTGTGTATATACAAGCACATGCATATAGGTACCATAAAAAAAAAAGCCATCAGATCCCCTACTACACCTGGAGTTACAGTTGGTAGTGAGCTTGCCATATGGATGCTGGAAACTAAACTCTAATCCTTCTGCTTACTTGTTTACTTTTTGAGTTAGGGTTGCCAATAACAGGCTAGCCTTGAACCTGCTATGTAGCTGTGTATCTGAGGATGACTTTGAACCTCGGATCTTCTTGCTTCTACCTCCCAAGTTCTGGGATTATAACTATGCACCACCATACATACCCACTTTATGGAGAGCTAGGAATAGAGCCCAGGGTCTCATGCATGTTAGGCAAGCACGCTGAACACTGAGCTACATACATCTCCAGCACAAATTGACCTTTCTTGAAGTTAAGAATTCTCTCCAATAGAATACACTTAAAATGGGCCAGAAAGGCAACACAGTAAGAAATGAAACAGTTGGTATATAAAGCAGACATAGGGCCGATAGCCAAAGTAGGGAAACAAATGCAAATCAGTAGAAAAAGACACCCCAGGAAAAACCAATCAAGGGCTCAGGCAGACATTTCTGAAACCCCCGGGCTCTTTTGATGGCCCAGTGAGCAAGTGGAAAGGTTGCAAACTTGTCATTTGTCAGGGAAATCAACAGGCAAATGGAAACATCAGTGCACAGTCATAAGTCTACACAAAAATTTAAAACTGGAACGGCAGGGTCAGTGAAATGGTAAGGTCACTTGCCTGGCTCCCACAAATTGTCTCTGACTTCAACTCATGCTATGGCACCTGCTCCCTATAAATGCTTGTTTAAAACACACACACACACACACACACACACACACCCGAGAGAGAGAGAGAGAGAGAGAGAGAGAGAGAGAGAGAGAGAGAGAGAGAACATGCTGGAATGTACACACTAGTTCTGTTCATAGTAACCGCAAACTGGAACAACACAAATATCCATCAGTGATAGATTGGAACTAGGCATGGGGGGAAGCAGACAGAGGTTGGGGTGGGGGTGGGGGTGGGGAAACATAATCTGAAGCTTAAGTAGCCTGAGTGCCTTCTGCTGTATTGTGCCTGCTTTCTTTACTGTTTGAAGGTGAAAAGTTCTGGGATAGGTAGTTTAAGCTTGTTGGGGTGGGGGTGGAGTAGCAGGGATTTGTTTTTCTTTTCTATTGCAGATGAAATTGTCAGAGGTGTTAAATGACTTGCCCCAAGTCAGAGAGCTTAACCAGTGGTGGAGGGGAGACAAGGACACAAAGTCACTGGTGGAGTCAGGTTGAGCAAAAGCATGAAAATCTTAGGTTTCGGCCTAGCCTAGGTCCTAGCCTAGGGAATGAGACTCTGTAGCTTGCACAGGCTATCCAGAGCCTGAGCTGGAGCTCCAGCAGGTACCTGGCAGTGGCAGGGAACCTGCTGTCCCCTTGTGTCAAGACAGGCAGGCGCCTCACCCTCTACTGAGGTGTAAAAGTGAGCAACCTGCAGATCGGAAATTTAAGTCCCCAACCACAAGTTGAAACACAAATCAAAAGGGTTGTGAGTTGCTTCTTTACTTTTTATTAATAAAGAAAAAGATTGGTTTGTGGATGTGGGGACTTATTTTGGGTTTGGAATTACAGAATGTGAGGGAAAACAAATAATCCCACACAGGGATACTTTGTTTCTTGGTCCTGCTGTTGTTTTGTTTTTACAATGTTTTCTCTGACAGTGAGTTGAAGGGGTACAACAGACAGCTGCAAACTCACCATGCATTCCTGTTAGTGGAACAACAAGCAGGGAACTCCTGGGACTCAGACCCGGACCTTCCTAAGGTCAAGTACCTTTCTGAAGCCTGTATGGCATGGAGTCTCAGCATGTATTTAAAAAAAATTTCCTCTCCAACTCCATTTCTCTAAAGCCTCGTCTAAAGGACAAGTCAGCATTCTGAGGCACAAAATAACGTAATCACTGTCTTTTAATAAGATCAAAATGTTAACAACATTCTAAGCCCTTCAGAAAAGGGGGTTGGTTTAATAAATTGTGGAACATTCACATAATGGTGCCCTTGACAGCCTTGGAGGTAAAGTTTTAATAAGATTTTATCATATATTAAGTGGAAGGAGAGGAAGTCAGATTCAAAACTGGTAACATTTTAAAGCAGTTGTACTTAAAAGCATGCATGGAAAGGATAACTAAAAAAAGTATTCTAAAGTGTTTACAGTAGTTCCCTGGGTGGCTCTTGTTTACCTAATAGCATGTGTGTGTGCACCTGGGGGAATTAATCAGCCCTTCCTTCTCACCCTCAGAACTGTGCAAGATGCTAAACTGGTATATTACAAAATTTCACCTATTTAAGAAAAATCCCACCCTCCCTCATCCTGTTACTCTATCCAGACCAAAATCAAGTCAACAAAGGGTTAAGATATAGATTTTTTTTTTAAAAGGTCATTCTTAATTATCTGTCTCCTTTATTATAATTTTGAAAGGCCCCCATGAGACACCAAGAGTTTGGAGCCTGTCAGGGGGGAAGGCCCTTGCCCCCAAGAGACAAGACTTGCATACCACTGGATGGAAGTGTAAGAGGTTATTTATTGTTTACACAGGTACCTGTGGATGCTTCAGTCTTTCTGGGACTGAGCATGCTGAGGTTAAAACTCAGGCAGTTTGTATAGGGTTGGGGTGGCAAGAAGCAGGCTTACAGAAGCAGAAGCATGGTTACAGGGATTTCATTGTTTCATCTAATTGTAGCAGTTGTAGTTAACCAAGGACAGTTGGTTATTCGGGTTGGGCACAAAGAATACAAAGAATTCAGTTATGACTATCTCAGCATCCCGGATACTTTCCTGCTGACCTTGCTTTGGTCCAAGCTGCAGACCACAGATATCTGGTTGGTGTTGGATGAGAACAGCACCTGGTTCCCTCCTGTACTTTTCTCATAACTTGACCTTGGCAAATTAGCAAGAGCAATTTAAACAGGCAATAAGCATAGTGAGGTTCTTTCATTCCCCCCTTTTTCTATAAAATGAATAAAACACTTTATTCATTGTTTCTCAGTTTTTATTTGTTTTAATTGCTGTTACTGCTGGGTCAAAAGTAGGGCCTGAATAACTGACAAGTGTGTGGTGTGTGTGTGTGTGTGTGTGTGTGTGTGTGTGTTT
The DNA here is from genome assembly GCF_943737965.1 of Phodopus roborovskii. Classification (NCBI taxonomy): domain Eukaryota; kingdom Metazoa; phylum Chordata; class Mammalia; order Rodentia; family Cricetidae; genus Phodopus; species Phodopus roborovskii. The sequence continues at coordinate 25,082 of NW_026127015.1, read as the reverse complement.
TAATGAACAGTACCAGTCTATTTAAAATGCATCCAGGCAGCAATCCTGTCTACTGTCAGGGCGGTGGGAGTTGTGAGGAGCACAGAGTAGGAGCCCTTCCTGTGGGGCTCTAAGATCTTAGTCTGATGTCTCTGAACCCAGACAGAATCGCCAATCTGGAAAGAGTGGGGCTGACAAATGGTTCTTTGTTCCTCCCGATATGTGGCCGCCAGAGATTTCCAGACCTCTTCTTGGACTATCTGTAAGGCGCGTAGATGCACCTGCATGGAAGGGGTGTTTGCAAAATCAGAAATGTCAACATCAAAGAATGATACAGTTGGCGGTGGACTGCCATATAGGATTTTAAAGGGAGTTAGGCCATGAGGGCCTGGAGTGTTTCTGGCCCAGTAGAAGGCCAGAGGTTGGAGTTGTACAGAGTCCTTAGAGCCAGTTTCAAGCATAATTAGGATAAAGCCTCCTTAATGGTTTTATTTATTTTTTTTAACCTGTCCTTAACTCTGGGGTCTGTAGGCACAATGCAGTATCCAATTTATCCCCAGTAACCTGGCCTCCAACTGACTTACCTGGGAGACGAAGGCAGGCCCATTGTCTGATCCTATTACCTGTGACATGTCATATCTTGGAAAGATTTCTTCCAAGAGTTTCTTGGTAATATGCAGTCTCATGTTTGGTAGGGAAAGTTTTCATCCCTTCTGAAAAGGTATCTGTGAAAACTAGTAAATATTTATATCCATACATTCCAGGTTTGACTTCAGTAAAGTCTATTTTTCAATGGACAATCAGGCCTATGGACACAAAGCTGGGTCCCAGAATTCAGTTTTTTTTTTTCTTGCTTGATCTGGGCACAGGCCAGACAGATGGCAGTTACTTGTTGCAGTAATAAATTCTGATGGTGAAGGTAAGTTTCAATTTCTTGCCAATCTAGCAAAGTTTTCATCTTTTTTGGCGCTTGGATGAGTCAGTTTATGGAGGTGGTCTATTAATATTCTTGCCATTTTGGTAGGCAACATAGTCTTTTCTTGGTAGACCCAGCACTGTCAATTGGGGTCATAATCTGCACCCAGTTCTGAACAATGTCCAAATCCGTTATATCATATTCCCAATCTGGAGTCTTATTTGTCTCCTTTTCAGTCAATATGCTTATAGTCAATAGTTGGGGGCCTAAGGTTGCTTATTAGGCTGCTTCATCAGCCAGGCAATTTCCCTTTGCCTCCAGGCTTTCCCCCCTTTTGATGTCCAGGGCAATGCATTATGCTCAATTTCTTAGGAAGGAACAGGGCCTTTAATAATGTCAAGATTTCACTTTTATTTTTAATTTTTTTGCCTTCTGATGTTAAAAGGCCCCTTGTCCGATAAATTTCTCCATGGCCATGGGCAGTGGCTATCAGTGTATAGGTTAAGCTTCTTTTGGAGAGCCTGAGTCAGAGCAATGAGTTCAGCTCCCTGAGCAGAGGTGCCTCCAGGGAGTGCAGTGGCCCATATGACCTCTGTGGCATTCATCACTGCAGCCCCTACCCGTCTCTCACCATTTAGCAAGTAGCTGCTGCCATCCGTGAACCAGGAGTAGTCTGCATCTTTCAAGGGCTGATCAGTCAGATCAGGCCACATTCCATGCATCTCTGTAAGGATCTCTTGACAGTCGGCAGCTTTAACAAGGTGGCTGGTTTCAGGGTTATTATTAGGGGTGGCTGTTGTATGGCCAGCCCCATGCCCCCTGTTTCTGCCCAGGCCAGGGGGTGTTGTTTTATCCATAAGTCCATTCCTTCCTGCTGTTCAGGAGGCTTTTTTTTTAATGTCTATATTTATTTTCCAATTGTAAAGTCAATATTTGAAGTGGAGCCCCTTGTGGGCCAGAGACTTTAGCTCCTGATCCTTCAAAATGGATCTGGGCTTTTAATTAAGTCAGTAGGTCTCGACCCAGTTATGGATATGGACAGTCCAGTACATGCAAAAAGGAATGTGAGACTTTACCTGATGTGAGATGAACTTTTCTCTCCATGGTCCATCGGTATTGTTTTCCTCTGGTGGCTCCTTGTACATAAGCTGTTTTGGTATTCAATGGCCCATTCTTTTCGGTGAGAACTGAATGTTGGGCTCCAGTGTCCACCAGGAAGGTGACTGGTTGCCCCCCCCCCCGACTTTTAAGGTTAGCCTGGGCTGGAGGAGGGGGCTCCTGGCCCCAACCGCCCTAATCTTCATCTAGGGCTAGAAGCTGAGTTGGTCTTTGGGGTCCTTCCCCATGCCACTGATTTTTAGGTCTCTTATGGCAATCTTTGACTCAATGGCCTTTTTCTTTGCAGTAGGCACATTGGTCTCCATCTACCCTGGTCCTCGTTTCTTTTTTCCCTTCCTTTCCTGACTTTCTGCACTATGATTATTCTGAGCTACAAGTGACCAGGATTTGTCTTAATTCTCTCCAGTTCCTATGGTCCTTCTCTTTCTCTCTCTCCTCTAGTTCCTTTTTGTTTTTTTGTTTTTTTTTCACTTGTCCTCTCTTTCCTCCTGCAACTTTCTAAGTCTTTCTTCTTTTTTGTCAGGTGTTTCTCTATTATTAAAGATCTTTTCTGCTTCCTTTACAAGATCCTGCAGGCTATAATCTTGTAAATTATCTAGTCTCTGCAACTTATTCCTAATATCTGGAGCCGAATGACAAATGAAAGCCGTAGAAACATTGCCCATTTGCTCATTACTATCAGGACCAAAGGGTGTATACATAAGGTAGGCTTCCTTTAGCCTCTCCAAAAATGCAGTGTGAGTTTCCTCCAGTCCCTGGGTTATCTGTCCTACCTCAGCCAAATTCATAGGACGACGCCCCAGGCCACAGAGACCCGCTGTGAGTAACTGATGATAAAGAAGTAGGTGTTAAAGTCCCAGTAGGGACGATTTAGAGGAAAAATTTCCTCAATTTTATTTGGCAACAGAGTGGGCTTTTCATCATCCTCTAAGACGTTTTTCCGGGCTTCCAGATAGATGCGTTTTCTTTTTTCTTTCTTTCCTTTTTTTTTTTTTCCATATTAACTAACTGATTGTGAGCGCGGCTCTGTACCTCATCAATGATCTAAAGTAAACTTAAGGGGGTGGTTAAAGATTGTTCCATATTTTCTTCAAAATAAAGAATCAGACAGATAAACAGAACAGACAAAACACATAGACAGCCGGCAGAAAGACACACTGTGCATTTTCAGCGTAAAACCGAAACCAGATACTGAGTTGGAGGCACAGAGGGTCTTAAAACCCCAGGCCCCTCCAAAACCACGAATCCCTGGGACTTGTTGTGGGCCCCGAAACATCGGGGCCCCCAGATCCCTGGAATGTCTCCCAGGGTGGCGGGTAGAAGTCCAAGCCTGTCAGCTCCTTCTCAAGCCACCTACAGACACGACTAGTCGTTAACCGATCGCTGCACAACAAGCAACAAGTATGAACCAGACAACAAAGAACATAAATTAAGCACTGGCCAGCTTACCTCCCGATGGGTGTCAGTGTCAGTCTCTAGGGGGAAGGGTCTCCAATCTCGGTGGAAACTCCAATGAAAGACTCCAGGAGGCCCCAAGAGTTTTGAGCCTGTCAGTGGGGAAGGCCCTTGCCCCCAAGAGACAAGACTTGCATACCACTGGATGCAAGTGCAAGAGGTTATTTATTGTTTACACACAGGTACCTATGGATGCTTCAGTCATTCGTGAGACTGAGAGAGCGAGCCTAGTTAAAGCATATGCAGTTTATATAAGGTTGGTATGGCAAGAAGCAGGCTTACAGAAGCAGAAGCATGGTTACAGGGATTTCATTGTTTCATCTAAATGTAGCAGTTGTAGTTAACCAAGGACAGTTGGTTATTCGGGTTGGGCACAAAGAATACAAAGAATTCAGTTATGACTATCTCAGCATCCTGGATACTGTCCTGCTGACCTTGCTTTGGTCCAAGCTGCAGACCACAGATATCTGGTTGGTGTTGGATGAGAGCAGCACCTGGTTCCCTCCTGTACTTTTCTCATAACTTGACATTGGCAAATTAGTACGAGTAATTTTAAGAGGCAATAAGCATAGTGGGGGCCTTTCACTATCCTATGCAATTCATGTTCATTCCAGTCACTAAGCTCCTCCCTTCCCCAACTACCCACGAGTTAGGAATCCAACTACCCATTAGGTAGCTTCTTCTCCCTACCTTGGCTGTGTTTTGTTTTGTTTTGTTTTGTTTGTAAGACCCTCAGGATGAGTAGTCTCCTAATTTCGGTCGGTACCCCCAAGAACTCAATGTCTAGTACATCTGCTGCAACACGCAAGAGGCTTTAATGAACAGGAAACATTTGAGCAAATGGGCTCCTCCAGCAGGCAAGCTAGAGATAAGCCGCCTACCCCTCCCTCTCCCCCCCACAGGTGTTTTTATAGGCAAACCCACAAGCTTAGGATGGGGGTGGGGCCCTCTGTCTATTGAGTATGTGACTCTTTCAGGCCAGATGGTCTCCCTATTAGGGTCAACAGACCTTAGGGCCTCAGGATGAGCTAATTAATTTTGTCTGGGCAAACTGCAGTTGCAGCTATCTCTTTGTTTCCTAAGGACGCTACTCACCACCTGCTGACTCACAAGAAAGGAGGGGCAGTGTGAATTCTTGGAATCTTGTTATCTCCATTGTGAGGGGAAGTTAGCAAACTCCAAGGAACAGATATTGGTTTACAGGTTAGTCCTTCATTTCAAGTGAGGGGTTTCTTTAACTTTACATTTTTGTCTGTCAGTTTACTTGGCGAACTTTCTTATTTCCATCTTGTGTTTGTCTTTCTGACTCTCCTTACCTGTAAAATCAGATGAGCACTTGGTCATGGACACTGGGAGCTTTAGAGTTTCTCTCTCACTCTGCTCATCCAGTCCTCCAGTGCAGGGAAGCCAGAGGAAGAATCCCATTAAAAACTTACTAAATGAATGCAGCCAGAGCTGCAATGAAAGCCATACATTTGGACTAAGAAGGTAGTGGATTAAAGTGGATTAAAGCACTTGCAGTGCAATGGTGAGGGAAAGTTTGGATACCCAGAACCCAGGCAAACATCTGGCAGTTGTAAGAGTCTGCACTCAGGAAGCAGAGACAAGATCTTTACAGCAAGCTGTGTGGCTTCACCAGCCCATCAGAGAACTCTGAGCTCAAATAAGAGACCTTAGCTCAGTAAACAAAGTGGAGACTGATGAAGGAAGACACCCACCATCAACTTCAGACTTATTAAACGTGTGCACGTGCATACACACACACACACACACACACACACACACACACACACCCTAAAGTCAATAATGGGAGATGCTGGAGGCACTCCCACACCACTCTGGATCCATAGTAGTCAACTTCCAGCAAGTTATTAGTATCACCCAAACCCATGGTAAGGATGGACCAGCTACAAAAGCAAAACTGTCGACGCTAGAGCAGTGATTCTCAGCCTCTAGGTCACAACTCCTTTGTCAAACCTCTGTCTCCAATATCAAAATTACAATTAGGTAGCAATGAAAATAATTTTATGGTTGGGGGTTACTATAGCATTGTAAGAAGTTTGAGAACCAATGTTCTTGAGTATAAAGGAAGGATGTAAGATGTCTCCGGACACAGATGCAATCATGCCAGTTAACAAGGAGTTTGTTTATAAACCGCCAAAAACCTGGAATCCAGCAGACTGTAACTGCTCCCTTCAGCCAGTCCTGAACAAAGAATGTTAATTCTAAGGGTTATGTTCCAGGTGTCCCTCCTCTCTTCACAACTCTGTTGCTCCAACCCCTACAACAAAGATGAAAAACAAAACCAACAAGGAAGCTGAAGGAATTTTACCAAATCACACTTTCAAAAAAGTCAGCAGACCAAAGTCCATGGTCTTAATTACTTCCGGCTGCAAATGTGCTGAATACCAATGTGTGAAAACATACATGCACATGCACGAACAGTGAGTCTTAAATGCATGTAAAATGTGTGGGAGAAAGGCAGCAGTCATGTGACTGAAGAAAGATTATAGATTATGCATTCCCCCTCTTAATTATTCCCTAGATGATATTTGAACAAGGGGAAAATTAGAGGGCATTTGACTCTATAGAGTGTCATCATTCTCAGAGTTAATGTTCCATTTCTCTTTAATGCTTCCCTTCCTTCCCCTCCCATTCCTTCCCCTCCCCTTTAATTCATTTCCTTTCTTTTCCTTCCTTTTCCATTCCTTCCCTTTCATTCCATTCCCTTTTCTTTCCTGTGCTTTTAGTCCTTTTAATTCTGCCAATTCTCAAAATGTTACTTTTTTTTTTTGAGACAGGGTTTCTCTGTGTAATAGTTCTGGCTGTCCTGGAACTGACTCTGTAGATCAGGCTGCCATCAAACTCAGCAAGGGCTGGGAGTAAAGGCATGAGCTACCACCACCCAACCAGGATCTGACTTTTTAAACGGGGCCTGTTAAGACTGATACTTCCAGTTCACAGACCATACCTTGGAAGAAGATTCAGGGTTATTCAAATGTCCCCATTCTGTCAGATTCTGGGGGCTTAGTCTGCCACCCTGGGTCCTAAATCATAGCATTAGCTTTCCATCCTAGTATAAACAGTCCCACTGTGGCTGGCTCCAGAATGCCACACAATTGCAGGGTGAAAGCCTAGAAAGAGGTGAGGATGGCTAGGTGTGTGAGCTGCACCAGAAAGGCTTGTATACACCACTGGAGTGAAGCTCTATGGTGACCATGGCTCAAATGAACATTCAGCCTGGGCGTGGCACACACCAAAATGTCCAGGAATGGATGGGGACTCACCCTACAGTGTTTACTTAAGAGTGTGTGCACACACATTCAGGCTGTGTCTTATCCTGTTTCTGCAGTTCTGGGTAGAACAAAACCCGAGCATTTGTGAGCAGGCATTAAGCCTCTAGCTAGCATGTATAATTCCCAAATTGAGCTTCCAGTTACGAGGCCATAAAGTTGTGGTCTAGGCCATAGAAGTCCCCTCTGCTGCTCTTCCCTGGCATTTTCAGCATCAGTCCTGGTAACAATCTACTCCACTGGGCTTCATGCTGTAGAATATGTTCTACAGATGTTCAAAGGAGTCTTTAAGCACTCCCAGGATTGACCTTGTCTGTTACAGAGGAAAAACATGCCCAGGAACCAAAAGTGACTTCAGGAGGAGTAAGGAGGTTTAAACCATCCCTGTCTCCACATTGGGACTCTGTGAAACTCTGCTTCTGTATTTAACATGATAAAGGTTGGAGCTACTCTTGAGGCTCTCTCAGTCAGGGCATTGGGTGAATATTGGAGCGGGCCTGGCCAAGAGCTTATGTGTCCTCTGTGCTCTGTTTTAAAGGTCCCATGTACCTTTTGTTTCAAACTCTTCTCTAGTTCTGTCCTTCTCTGAGTGCACATCGGAATATGTGATGTCCTCCCTCTATCTACGAACTTGGTCCCCTCACAATCTCCTGGAAACCTCATTCTCCCCAAATCAGAAGTATCACATGTAGCCTTTCTAGGTACATAGGCTAAGCCATCTCTCCTCTGTGGTGATTGGTGTGGTAATGTGTGTGGTAGAAAGGATAAGTGACAAGACTCAGTGTCCATTGGTTGGTAGCGAAGCCTCCATTCTCATACATGATAGAATTATCAGTAGCTGTAAGTGTATGTGGGGGTGGGGTGTGTGGGTGTGGGTGTGTGAGCATTCCCCATGTCCCACCCCCAGAAGTCCTAAACCTAGAGAGTTTTAAAACTTTCCTATAGGTGTGTTCACAGTCAGTAATCACTGTCTTATATTTTGTTCTTAGAAGAAGGGGCATAAAACAAAAATCAGTCACAAGGCAAGACTATATTATGGGTGAGCTAGCAGAGATGGAGACTATATTGGGGCAAGAAGGAGCAAATGTATAAACATCCTATGCAGATGGAGCTTTCACAGAAGGCTGTTTACTGAAATGATTGAAGAAGGACATATGTATGAAGGAGCCCAGAAAGCCTGTGGCAATGGCATCATTTAAATGAGCACATCAGATAGAGCTAAGGGCAGAATACTCCAAGCAGAGGGAACTGTGGAAAAAGCATAGAGAGCATGCATACATGAAGCAGAGACCAAGGTAGTGGTAGGAGTGGTGAGAGAAGTAGGTCCTTAAGGGTTCCTTATTCACAGGCAGACGAAGAAGAAGAGGAGGAAGAGGAGGAGGAGAATAGGAGAAAAAGAAGAGGAGGAGGAGGAGGAGGAGAAGAAGAAGTGCTTTGCTTTTTACTCTTGAGGGCAAGGCCAGGGTTACCCATGAGAGTGGTATTGTCATCACTGAGGCACACAGGAGGATGGTGGCCAGAGAGTAAGGGGATAGTGGGTGATGGCGGGGATAGAGAAAGGGCTAGAAGAGAAAGTCTTGAAGCTTTAGATCCAGGAGACCTGGGACAGTAAGAAAGGCTTCAATTTTCCTCGCCTGTGCTTTTGCTCTGTTGCTAAATCATGAATCTGAGCCAACCCCAAAGGGAACCTGTAGAGTAAATTGAAGTGGGAGGAGGTAAGTGAATAGAACTAAGGAGTAGGATGGATGGAGCCCTGCATCCAGCGTTTACTTGCTAGTGGCTCTTCAAGTGGTCCCCATCACAGCAAGCGGCAGGGTAACCCAGGATGTGTGTCTTAAATCAAGAAAGTGTAGGCCTCAAGAAGGAAATCAGGCTAATGGACACCTGCTGTGGGTTTTGTAGACAACTAAGGTATGTAAGTGGAGGGGAGTCCAATAGTCAGAAACCATGAGTCAACTTCCTGTAAGCCACTAAAATTGGGTTCCCTCTCTCTCTCTCTCTCTCTCTCTCTCTCTCTCTCTCTCTCTCTCTCTCTTCCCAAAGGGATAGAACTCAGTGCAAGGCCTTGGCCATAGTGATAAATGTCACATAGAAATGAGTCTATCTTCCAGTGAGCCCCTTGTGTTCTGCAAAGAGGGTACTGCTGTGGCGGTTATAAAGATAAGTCATTGCAACGCTCCAAATATCCTATTTTATGAGTAGGAATACTGGAAAATAGAGAAATTCATGAAGAATAAAATACAAACTCAGGGTCTAATGGTGAGGTTTAGTAGTAAGACATTGACTTAGCATGAATGAGGCCCTAGGTTGAATCCTGCACACACACACACACACACACACACACACACACACACACACAAAGTCAACAACAAAAAACCCTGAAATTCTGCTACCCAGTGGTAATAATAGCTCCTATTTTTTTTTATTTTAAAAGTGAGAGCTACATTTTACATTTCATTTGATGCTTTGCTCTTAAAATTAACCTAGCCTAGTTTGGCCAGCAAAATGGCTCAGTGAGTAAAGGCTCTTGCTGCTAAACCTAATAACGAGTTCAGTTCCCAGAACCACATGATAGAAAGAGAGAACCAACTCCTGAGCACTGTCCTCTGATATTTGATTCTGTACATATGACTTGGCATACGTGAGAAAACACCTGGTTAGGCATGATGAGTAATAGCACTCACTTAGCTGAGGCAAAGAGATTTTAATTTCAAGACCAGTCTATGGTACAGACTGAGATCCTGTCTCAAAAAAATAAGATAAAATGAGAAAGAGAGAGAGAGTAAAAGAAATGAAGGAGGAAAGAAAGGAAGAGACAATAGAGTGGGGGGAAAACTTTTGTAATAATTTTCAAAGTCATATCCTATTATTTAAAAATATAAACTTAAAGGTTCAATAGCATTCCATTTATAGAGGTAACAACACTTTTAAGCATTTTCCAGTTGTGGAAACTAATTTCTTTAAAGTTTGACACTTTATTATTAAATTATTATAAACTTCTAGTGGAAGAGTTGGATCCATTTATAATCATTATCACACTATGTTTGCTGATTTATTATTATTATTATTATTATTATTATTATTATTATTATTATTGAGGCAGGGTTTCTCTGTGTAGCCTTGGCTGTCCTAAAACTCACTCTATAGACCAGGCTGGCCTCAAACTAAGATCTGCCTGCCTCTGCCTCCTGAGTGCTGGAAGTAAAGGTGGGTACCACCACCTATTGGCTATTGGTCATTTTATGTTCTTGCTGTTTGATTGTTGCATTCTGATCTCTTATAATACAAAATATAATTGCTTCTCTCTCAAATAATTACAGGTTTTAAGTTCCCATTTTACTCTGCTAATAATTAAATTTTTGAAAAATTGTTCATTTCCTTCATCAGCATCATCATGAATGAAATGTTATCTTTGATATCACCCTGCGGAGTTCAAACTTTTAACACATTTGCATTCCATTTTATATTGTTATAACTGAATAGCACCAAGTGAGTAATATATAAAGCACAGGCATGTGTTCAGCTCATCAATCTGAAGGCTGAACAGTCTGAGAGTATGATGCCTGTATAGGCTACTTTTCCCATTGCTACGACTAATACTTGACAAGGGCAACTTAAGGAAAGAAGATTTTGGCTCACAGCTTTAGGGTACAATGCTTCCTGGCAAAGAAGTAATGGCACAATGCTGCTGTTTTCCCTACTACCACCAAAACTCTCATATCTGTTTGCACACACCCACACACACACACAGTTGCATGTTCACAATTTATTTATACACATGTATGTTGAGGCCAAGAAGTCAACATTGTGTCTTACTCGATTGCGCTCTACCTTATTATAAAAAAAAATAAAAAACATTTAATTTTATTTTATGTCAAGGAGAGTTTTGTCCACATGTATATCTGTATGTACAAGCCTGGTGCCCATGAAGGCCATAGAGGGTGTTGGATCTCCTGGATCAGGAGTTACTGATAGTTGTTAGCTGTCATTTAGGTGCTGGGAGTTGAACCCATATTGTTTGCAAGACCTTTAAGTACTCTTTAACCACTGAGTCTTATCTCTAGCCCTTTTGAGACTGAACTCACCAATTCTGCCAGACTGACTGGCCAGCAAGCCCCAAGGACTTATGGAAAGCATAATCAGTTTTTTTCTGTGGGTGTTGGGAATCAAAAATCAGGTCTTTACATGTATAGGGCAAGCCTTTTACAAACTGAAAGTCTCCCAACCCTTCGTTGCTCTGTTAGTTCAGTCCAGAACCCTAGTCCTTTGAATGTTACCATATTTAAGGTAAGTCCTCCCTTTTCATTTAAATATTCTTGGAAACATCGTCACTGACAGATCCAGAGGTATGTCCCTATGGTGATTCTGAATCTTCTCACCTTAACAATGAAGCTTGCACATCAGAGTCCCAGTATCTTCTCTGCTTTATCCGTGTTGTAACACAACAATGGAAACATAGGAGCTCTGTCTAGAAAACATTTTAATCCAAAGCCACTCCATCTATATGTTCCATGAATTCATTGATCCAGAGCCATCATGACCCCATCATCTTTCACAGGTCCCACCTTAATTCATATTCCAACACATGAAACTTGAGGAATACCTACAAATCACAGCATGCTTTTCCTTCTTGCTCCTTTCCTTACCCTATTCTACATAGCACATCTTTAAGATATAATCTGGGACTCCATATGTGATTATTTTACCATTGGTATCATGTTTCCCTAGTCATGAGTTCCTTTTCTCTTTTACATTATTTGTCCAGTGAAAGCAACAGCATTATTTTTGCCCTTCATTGTTTTGCTTATTGATTTACTATTGATACTTATTTTATAACATAGTTTCATACCTGTGTTCTTTCTTCTGATCCCATGCTGCAGCTCATCAACAAGTAGTTGAAGAACAGAAAATAAAAGACTCGATATCTGAGACTGTCTTTCCTCTCAATGGGCAGTCATTTCATTTGCTCAAAATCTGTAGATTTTTTTTCTATTGTTTTCAGATATTTAATTCTATGATGGAGAATGTTTTTGACTGATTTTATTAATTCTTAGGTACCCTGGGCACTTCAAGTATCGCAGAAATATATGTGATGTTCCGTAATCTCACACTATCAGAAATTGTCTTACAAATTTCATTATTGCACACACTTCAACTGTTGTGTCTGTGGTGTTCTATGCCCCTCAGTTCTGATAGAGTAAAGGCTTAAGCTCTATGGCCATGCCTTCTCTCTGTTCTTATGATGTCCACCCCTTGATCCTTTTTTCTGTGAGCTTAATTTATCATTATGACTGTGCTGTACTTTATCCTCCTGAACTGTGTAACTGTGCGTTGGGACAGTGATATGCAAGTGTTCGCTGGGCAGTGCTAAAAATGTTCCCATTCCCCCTTGAGACCAGGCCTTGAGTTTCCACCTGACCTCAAACAGTAGTCAAGTAAGTAGGCCCTGTCACAGAGACAAGCTGACCATGGGACTCACTAGGCCTACTTTGGTTACTGTTTGACATTTTGTGTAAAAGAGAAAAGAGAGATACAGAGACAAAGACAGAGAGACAGAGACAGTGACAGAGACAGAGACATAGAGAAAGAGATTATTTTATAACCTCTGATGCTTGGTCTAGTATTCCAATAGACAGACAGAGGGACAGAAGGGAGAAAAGAAGGATGGATAGATGGATGAATAAATGAATCAAAAAGTGGTCAGAGAGATAGGAGGGCTGATATATGGTGAGAGGAATTGTAGAAGGATGGGTGTGTGAAAGGAGGAAGGAGGGGGTAGAAGGGTGGCCAGAAGAGGCTGGTTGGGGAAAGGAGGGTGACAGAAGCACAGTTGCAGAGACATGAATCTCATATCTCCTCACTGACCTGATGCTGAGGTCTGGCCTCCCACAGGGAGTTTCCTGGTCCCCTGGTCATGCTCATTGTAGAGGGGATGCTGCTCTTGTACCTGGAGCTGGCTGTGGGGCAGCGCATGCGGCAAGGCAGCATCGGTGCCTGGAGGTGCCCCTACCTCAGTGGTGTGCGGTATGTGGGACCCTTCTCAGATCCTCTGACAGAGATTTTGTGGGTTTCTGAGCATCACTGGTATGCATGGGCTGGACCTGTGACTGGATGAACCAACTCCCAAAGAGGGCTACCATGGAGCTCGGGCAGAGAGGGCCCTGGATTCTGGCCCTCACATGGTACCCCATCCCACCCCCAATGAAACTTCCACCTTAGGGCATCTCCACTCTGGACCTCAGCTTGATATTCTCTGACTGGCTGGACATAGCATTCATTTCGTCCCAGCTACCTATCCTCTGGGGATGTACACAAATGCCACCCCCTGCTTAATGTGTGCCTGGTGCTGAACATGGCATGCACGAGTGTGAGGTCATTTCATCTTCACCACACCACTTAGGGGCGTTGGGGCATCATAGTGATACCTGGATGCACAAGCCAAGCATCTATGTGAACATACCAGGTGTGGCCTACTGCACCCTTCCAGAGTGACCTTCAGTCACTGTCCCCTGGCACCTCCATGATGTGATTCTCCTAGTTTGTAAAAGACCAGGATCTAGAGCCATCAGAGTTCATACATGTTCTGTGTACTTTTCATGTCCAAGAAAGGGAAGCAGACAGGAAGCCTGAGCCATTGTTTAGGAATGAGGAAGGGTCCACCTGATGTGACCTCCTGCATCTTTGGAAGAAATATGTCCGGGGTATTAGAACTCATCATCTTCAAACTGCCTCCTCATGATGAAGAGCTATGAAGGCCATCAGAGTGTGCTGAGGCAGCAATGTATGCTGTATATTGGAAAACAGGGGAGGCTGCCTGGCCCCTTGGGCACTGACATGCACTTACTGGCCTGAGTTCCCAGTGGAGTGGGAGGAGTTGCTCTGTAATGCTATTGATACCTGTATAGTCTGCCACATGCAAAGTCAACAACTTACAACTCTTCTGGTTATGTGTGGGATGACAAAGGTTGACAACACTCCCAAGTAAACTCACTTTAGAGCAACCTAATGGCAAACTCTCACTTCTCACAGTGATACCCTCTGTGGGACCTCATAGATCAGACCAGGCTGGGGGTAAGTGTTGTCTGTCTGTCACACTCCTGCCACATGGATGGGGCTGGCTCCAGGAACTCCACCTCCAAAAGGAGCAAGTTCACATCAGGCATGTAGTTGGCCCTTCTCCATAGCTCTGCTGGGTAGTTTTGGGAAAGCTCTGAGCTTTAGTTTGCTCTTTGGAAGGAGGATAATGCTTTTGTGTGAACTAACTGCACACAAAATACTGAGCCCAGGACCTGACACTTAGATGTCAAAAAACCAATACTGATCTACCATCTCAGATGATCAGAGTTGAGGGGTAGTAATTCTCAAGAAGATGTCATAGGTGTAGTATCAGGTCTAATGAAAGCCTAAAGGAAGAGTGTTCTTGTTTGGGGATGTCACCATAGTTGTGTCATTCAAGTCCCACTGGTTAAATTACACACATCTGATCTTCAGCATGGCCCTCTGCTTTGCTCACAGGTGTTGCTAGTGTGGTGGTCTCCTCCTTCCTCTCAATGTACTACAACGTCATCAATGCCTGGGGCTTCTGGTATCTCTTCCATTCCTTCCAGGTAAGCCAACCTCTGGCCAGAGCAAAAGCAAAAAGGGTAGAAAATGCAGGGCCACTCACCAAGTGGGGAGCTGGTAGAGGATGAGAACGCCAGCCTGTGGGAACCCTCTCAGTGAGGGGGGAGCGTGATGGGAGCCACAAGCCAAGCAGGGATGACAGAATCTGGATCCACTACTTGTCACAATGTAAGCCAAACTATGCACTGTGTGTGTGTGCGTGCACATGCGTGTGTGTTTGCATGTGTGTACACACATGTGCACACTCTTTTCTGAGGAGCAGGTCCACAGCACTCATTGGAATATCTACAGGAATATTTTCAATGACAAGCATTTTAAACAGTGCATTATCTAAATTCTTGTTACTGATATTCTGGAAGGGTCTAGGCTTTGGGGAAAATAAATAAATGCCACAATTCCACACTGAGCGCTGGAATGTTCCTCTTCACCAGTCATATTCTATCCCACCCCACCCCCATCTTCATCCTTTTTACTCTCAGATACTCTAATCCCACTGCCTCCATATCAGCCTCTTTCCAGATGGAAAAAGAAGAGAAGGACCCAGGAATTACCACTCTAATATCCATGCATTCCATACTTCACAAAAATCCCCCCCCTTACCTCTGCAGTAAATCCTCTCCCAAGGTCATAGGATAATGACACAGCAGACCTTCACTTGGACGTCTATGGGCCATGCAGGTCCCCGGAACATATAAATCTACACTGGCATGGCCATATACACGACATAAGAGCTTTTGTTCAATCCCACGAGCTACAAGTGACTCTACAGGACTCTACTTTATGGGAGGGTGTCGTCCTTCTTAGCGGGTACCTTTAGCCAAGCAAATGTAAGGACCCTATCTTTACCTTCTGATGCAGATGAAGGGAGAAGAAAACTGAAAATCTCTCAGTTGTTCCATGCCCTAGAGCTTCTTCATGTAGCATGTTCATTGGCAGGAATATTATAAAACAAAAAATAAAAACAAAAACAAACAAACAAACAAAAAAAAAACCTGAAGTCAAGCTCATCTCAAGCAAAGGACCCCAGAGGTATCCTCAGATTTGCAGCCAAATATGTGAAACAGTGTGAGTTAGAGTGGCCTCAGCAGAGGGCCCAGAGAATGTTGGCTAGGCAACTGAGCTTAGAGGGCTTCTGTTTCTTAGCTGGGACCTGCTGCTGGTTCCATCAGATACCACAGTGTCTCCCTCCTGTGGCCAGTCCATCCAAATGGGCTCACTGTTCAAGATTCTAACTCAAGTACGTTCACAGCTTTGTTTTTAAATTATTTTTAAAGTGTATCTTATTTATTTTATGTATATGGGTGTTTCACCCGAATGTCTATGTACAACATGCATGCCTGGTGCCTGCAGAGGCCAGGAGAGCGTGTCAAATTCCCTGGGACTAGAGTTACAGAAGGGGAGCCATCCTATAGTTACTGGGACTCTAACCTGGGGAAAAACAGCCAGTACCCTTAACTAGTGAGCCATCTCTCCAGCCCTACAACTGGTTTTGAACAGGGTAGCTACAAGGATCTGGAAAGACTAGGCCAGGAAGCCTCTGATCCACTGTACTCTGTTGTTTCGTGCAAGCCAGGCTAGCCCATATTTTCAGGACAAGGTGTGAAGCCTCCTGTCAAAGATGCTTCCTACCATCCCACCAAGCCCTTGGCCTTTCCCTTGACTCTCTGTTGATTCTCACTTCATTCCAAAGGATCCCCTGCTGTGGTCTGTCTGCCCACTGAATGGTAACCGCACAGGCTACGATGAGGAGTATGAAAAGGCTTCGTCAATGCAGTACTTCTGGTGCAGGAAAACACTCAACATCTCACCATCCATCCAGGAGAATGGAGGAGTGCAGTGGGAGCCTGCCTCATCCTGGCCTGGCTGATGGTGTATCTGTGCATCCTGAGGGGCACTGAGTCAACCAGCAAGGTGTGCTAGGGAGTGTGATGGGACTGAATCTGGTCCATGCTAGAGCTGTCTCTTGCTGTCCAGAGTAGAGGCTCAGTGGGTCAGAAGGCATGGATGGTGTTATTGGCATGTCCCTGTACTAGCTGACAGTGGAGGGTGTCAGAAGTGATTAAAGTTGTAGCACTGAATCTGAAATGACAGGCCCCAGCCAGTTCTCACACTCACCTGTACCAGGTCATTTCATGGAGATATTCAAACACCCTGCTATTCAGTCCTTGCACCTCAAATGCCAGAGCTATTATTCTGTGGAGAGAACCTCAACATCAGACTAGCCAGCCTCTGGGGACTTTATTGTGTAGTTGGATTTGGGGTCCCATTTCAAAGTGCTTTCAGGAAATCAATACTACCCAGAACTGTTGGGTTCTCCCTTGGTTTTTTTGTTTTGTTTTGTTTTGTTTTGTTTTGTTTTGTTCTGTTGTGTGGTATGGGTTTTTAGTTCTTGTTTTGGCTTTTATTTTTAAAGTGTCTCCTTATGTACTTCAGGCTGGCATGAAACTGGCTGAACGGCCCAAGTTGGCCTCAAACTCAGTGATCCTCCTGACTCAGCCTTCTGAGTGTTGGGATTTTAGGCCACAGATATGCCAAAATACCCAGCAAAGGCCTTTTATTTGCCTAAGCTCGTTCTTTCTGTTGAAATGCCCAGGTTTCCATTCATCCTAGGGCTGGAGTATCTGCTGTATTTCCATCACCCATACCTGTTTCAAGCTGGGGTGAATGCTCCATACTCAGCTATTCAGCAAAGCAAATCCATAGTTGATCACGGTGTCTTATTCTTGTAACAGCCCCTCAGAGTAGATACATGAGGTCACTCCCAAAAGGCTTAGATAGGCAAAGTATTCTTCACAAAATCACAGCCAGGGACTGCACACTCAGGACATAGACCAGATTTACTCCAAGCTCTTCCCATCCTATTGGTGAAATTCAGCATGAATGTTCTCTTCACATCTTTTGTGACTTAGTCATTTACAATTTGTCTTCTGAGAATCCCATGAGACCCCTAGATCTCACTCTTCTGATCACCTGCCTGCCTTCTCCAGTACTGACATGTTTGTTTGCTTTTGTTCTTTCATGAGGCATCAAGCTTAGAACAACCTATGTCATTGAGATATTGCATGACAACACCAATGTTGTGCCTGGCGTGACATTTCACATTGTTTTCTAAGTCCCCATAGTGGCCAGCCCCACATAGTCATCTTAGCCCCACAGCACTTTGCCTCACAGCTGAGCATAAGAATCTGGGTGTTCTTTCTCAGCTGAGCTCAGACCTTGCAGCATCTTCTCTGTCCCAACCTAGACCAAGCATGATCCAAAAGATCTAAGGGCGATGTCTGTACCCCTTGAATATTAAAGCAGTCCTTTCCTCTCCAGGCCTCTTATAGTTGTGAAAAATAAGTAGAGTCTGGACATTATTCTCCTCTGAAGTTTTACTTACTGGTCAGTGTTATTTCTCCTGATAGGTTAAGCTAAAGCTAGATCACATGTCCAGCCATCCTTCCCACAAGAAAAAGAAGGAAGCCACTTTGTGAGGACTCTAGAAAGCCCATAAGAAACACGGACCACTGGCGGGGTAGGGGGGGAAGTCCAGAGCTTTCCCCAAATGTCTTCTAAGTGCCCAGTGTTATGGACCGGGATCAGACCTCCACCATGCCCCTGAATTTCTTTCACATCACTGGCAAAAAGACTCTTATCCATTTGCATCTCACCTGGTTTGACATATTAGATATTTGGGTAAATTCACTAACCCCCTAAATGTGTAAGCAGCCATGGTAAACATATATCCCACTTTCTCAGTGTCCTTCTGACAGTCTTAGAAGTTCATGAAGTATGGTGCCATGCCAAGGAAGAAATGGAAGTCTGAGATTAATTCAAGCATATCAAGATATGGGTTACTAGCTGGGTTTCTCAGAGGTGGATCCAACCTAAAAGAAGATTGATAAAACAAAACCAACCTTGTGAAAAGTTTTGTTTCGTTTTGTTTTTGTCTATGAATCTAGGCAAAATCCCTTACAGTTTTATGCCCATGATACATTGTTTTTAAATTTTATTTATTAACATAATATCCGTGCATGCTTATGAAGGGCCTGATGCTTTGATACAAGTATGAAACACATAGCAGCTAGACCAATGCCACTAACATTTCCTTCTCCTCATACATGAATTATATATACATTTTTTTACTCTGCTAGTTATTTTTATGTATCATGGATTCTTGTAGATAAGAGTTACCTATAGTGCTGGGCAAAGAAGCAATGATTTCTGCTTCTAATTCCTGTATTTTGGTGACTCTTGTCTAACCTCTGTCTTCCCTCGCTGCCTTTCCCATCTTCTTGGAGGTTCATTTACCACTTTCTACAAATGAGTGCAAAAATGCATTATTTGTCTATGATTTGTTTTATTTACCATGATGCCTGAACTTGTCTATACCTTTACATGTGACAAGATTTCATTCTTTTATGGCTAAGTAGTATTCCTTTGTGGATACATACCATGTGATTTCTATATGTTCACTTTCCATGGATGGTTTTATATCCTAGATTTTTTAAAGGAATATCACAGTAAAAATGAGAGTGCTGCTATATCCTTGACACATGGCTTTTAAGATCCCTTTGCAATAATATCTAATTGTGGTTTTTATTTGTATTCCCTTGAAGATTAATGATGCTGAATTTTTGTTCATATATTTGCTGGCTATTTGTGTCTTAACTTTTTAGATGTATTTATTTTATTTGACACATATGAGTATTTTGCTTGCATGTGTATGTGTATGCCACATGTATGTCTGACACTCGCAGGGATAAGAAGAGGGCTATGACAGTGGTTATGAGTTGCCAGGTGGGTGCTGGAAACTGAACCCAGGTCCTCTGCAGGAACAGCAGGCGCTCTTAACCACTGAGCCAACCCTAAAGTCCCCTCATGTCTTTTTAAATAAATGTCTATGTAGCCCATTTCTTTGCCCATTTTTAAAGGTGGACTCTTTGCTCTCCAGTTGTTTGAGCTCTGAATAAAAGAATTAAGGGAATGAGAGGTATTGGCAATAAAACTGTGAAAATATTAATGAAAGATGTCAAGATGACTCCAGGAAAGGAAAGATACTCTATGGAGCAGAAGATGTCCTAGTTAATTTTCTGTTCCTGTGAAGAGACACTATGTTCTATGTACTCTGTACTCTGTACTATGTACTATGTACTCTGTACTATGCTTATCAAAAAGAAGAATTTAATTGAGACTTTGCTTACAGTTTCTTTGAGTCTATGATTGTGGCAGGAAGTGTGGCAGCAGGCAGGCAGGAAGAATGCCTGCCTATATCTAATCCACAGGCAAGAGGCAGAGGGAGGGGAAGGGTGAATGGAGAAGGAGGAGGAGGTAGGAGATGGGAGAAGAAAGAGAGAGATTGGGTTCAACCTGGGCTCCCTCAGTGGCATACGCACTCCCTTCAACAAGGCCACTTCTCCTAACCTTCTAAAATAGTTCTACCCACTGTGAACCAAGGGCTCAAATATAGAGCCTGTGGGGGCCATTCTCATTCAAACCATCACAGAGTTGGTATTATTATTATTATTATTATTATTATTATTATTAAAGTGTACATACTACCCAAGACAGTTTACAGATCCAGTTCAATCCTTACCAATAATAATTCATAGAATCAGAAAAAATCTTAAAATCTACATGACACTATTGAATAAAAGAACGAAACTGAAGTCATATTAATACCTGATTTTAAGTCTGTCTACAATGTGTCTGGTATTGGCTTGAGAAAAGACAAGGAGACAAGTAGAACATAGTAGAGTACCTGGAAAACCACATATTTCTGTCAAAGACACCACGAGAATACATTGGAAAGCCATCAAATCAATTGCTGATGCTAGGTGCCACATCTCACATGCTGTACAAAAGTCCAAAGTATGAAAAGTCTAAGGTGAAACACTTGAAGACTTATTTTTGTGTACCTATGTTTTGGGGATAAGACCTGAAAACTTGCAACAAAGTAAAAAACCAGTAGGATTACATCAAAGAAAGAACTTTCTGTGCAATAAAAAAGAAATAGTCAATATCATGAAGAAAATATTTAGGAACTCACACACACATTCACAGAGTAAGGGGGAGACTTAAATAAATAATATTGTTTTGTTAGCAGGTTTTACTAAGTAATGACAATTTTAAAATAGTAAATACATAAAAACCAAATTTAATTATGGCATTTTAATACATATGTATCATTGCTCCTTATTCTTATTCCGCCCTCTCTCTATCCTCCCCTCTTCCCCTTCTTTCTGAGTGAAGTAATTTAGAGGGAAAATACATGTTTGAGGTGTAAGAATAGAGGAATTACTATAAAAATTAAAAGAATAGTCATAAAGCTGCTCAAGTACGATGATTGTGGTTGATACATTGTTTATGAACTAATAAAACAATGAAGATCAGAAGCAAAGCATCAAGGCTACCAGGAAGCTCGGTCGTGTACCAGGGCTGGAGAGATATTATCCATAGCAAGCTGGAGACAAATTGCCAAGACTAAATCCTTAATACCCTGCTCATATCTTATATATTAGTGTAGGGGTTTAAAGCTGTGAGCTCTGTTTCTCTTTTAGACTGATTCACTTCTCATGTAGCCCTGGATGGCCTTGTAAATCTAACATTAGTATTTTTGGTTTTTATGTTTTCTTACTCTCTGTTGTTGACTGTGGCCTTCTCTTGTGGCTCACCTTTTAATTAAACTCTGTAGGGATATGGAAGGTGTTATCTCTCCCTCGTCTTTGTTCAGAGTTGGGTTTTGATTAGGAACATGCTTTCTCTCATTCACCTAACTCTGTCAGATAATTTTCTTTGTGAATGTCTTTGCATATCTTCTGTTACATTGCTATTGTAAATAGTGTCTTTCTCCTTATTTCTACGGTTGTTTATATTTGGTGGCAGAAGAAACAAACATTTTTTTATGTTAGTCTTGTACACTTGAAATCTTGAAATGCATTTCCTAATGAATTCTCACAACTACAGATTGATTCTGTTTACTCTATAAACTATCCTATAACCTGCGGATATGATTTAGCACATTTCTTTTAAGTGTCTGTATTTCAACCCTTTTTTGTGTGGTTTCACTATTATTACTGATTTTATTGGAATCTCAAGGGCACAATTGTTTTCCTGTGTACTTTAGACACAGTGAAATTCAGGGTGTTAGGTGAACACTCTGACTAGTTCTTTGATTTACTATAAAGGCTTTTCAAGACTGCTTTTAGAGAATGCTTTCAAGGCCAGGATAAAGTTTCCATGGCCTTTGCTTATTGGTTAGGTTAGGAGTAGTTGGTTGGTTTTTGTTTGTTTGTTTTGTTGTTTTGTTTTGTTTTGTTTTGTTTTCACAGGGGGTTTGCAATGTCCACGGAGAGATACAACACTTTTCACTCCTTTTTGCTTGTTGTTCTAGTTAGAGTAATAATTGCTATGAGGAAGGCCATGACCCAAAGCAAGTTGGGGAGGAAAGGGTTTATTTGGCTTACCTCTCAGAACTCAGGTAGATTCCTGTAGATAAGAACTGATGTAGAAGCGACAGGGGTTGCTGCTTACTGGCTTGCTCATGGCATGATCAGCTTACGTTCTTTAAGAACTCAGTACCACCAGGCAAGGATGGCACCAGCCACAATGGGCTGCTCCCCTCCCCACTCACTAATTAAGAAAATGCCCTGCAACACATGGAAGCATCTTCTCAGTTGTGGTCCCCTCCTTTCAGATAACTGTAGTTTGTGTTAAGTTGACATAAAACTAACCAGCACCATTAGCAAAGCTCTGAGCCCTGCCTATAGGATCTATATAGCCTGACCCTCAATTCCTGGACAACACAGACATGAAGCCCGCTGACACCCAGGATTCGAATCCTAGATCCCACTTGTGCATCTATGGCTCCTGTTCTAAACTTTGGCATCCATTCAGTTCCCTTCTTTTGGTTCACTGACACTTAGTTTTTCCTCGCTTTTGTTTTAGAGAGAAGTTGGCTTTATGTCCAAGATGTTATAATTACTGATTTTATTTTATTTTATAGTTTTAGAATTATTTCTTTCCCCTGCTCCTGCTCTCTCTCTTTCTCTCTCTCTCTCTCTCTCTCTCTCTCTCTCTCTCTCTCTCTCTTATTTCCTTTCCTTTCTAGTATATATTCTCTACTGTTTGAAATTTGGACTTTCATATCTCCTTCAGGTGTGTGGACCTGGTTCCCCTCTTCTCCATTTTAAACATTATCGTCATGCAGTTTCAGGCCTTTGAGCCTATAACTTTCTAAATACACCAAACTTAGGATGCACAAGGCACTGAGATCAGTCTCCTGGCTCCAGGGATGGACACACACACACACACACACACACACATACACACACACACAATTTTATTTGTAAATACTCTTTCTTGCATTCCAGCTATCTTTGGGAGAGGAAGACTAACTTTAAAATACCTTCCTGTGGGGCTAAGGAGATGGTTCAGCAGTTAGAAAAGCTTGGTGTTCTTCAAGAAGACCGGAGTTTAGTTTTTAACACTCACATCAAGTACTTCAAGGTCAACTCGAGAGAATCTGATGTTTCCTTCTGGCCTTGTGGGCACCTGCACAGACATGGTACAAAACATGTACATATACATATACATGTACATATACATATAATAAATAAATCTTCTTTTAAAAATATTGTTCTATAAGGCAAGTTTGTTTATCTGGGGGTGGAGAAGGATGTCTGCTCAAGACAAGGGTTTCTCTATGTAACACCTAGCTGTCCTAGAAAACTTGTTTTGTAGATCCCTTCAACATAGAACTCACATAGATCTGACAGTCTCTACTGCCTCCTGAGTTCTGGGATTAAAGGTTTGAGCCATCATGCCTGGAAGGGCAAGTTCTAAGGTTGTAAATTTTGTTAGATTTTGCTTCCATATAAACATATGTTTTTTGGCCCCATTGTTTTCTTTCTTTCATTCTGTATTTCTTATTTTATTTGTCTAGCATTTGCTTGCTTCTTTTTGAGGCAGGCTTTTTCTATGTAGCCTAGACTCTCCTGGAACTTCCTCTGTAGACCAGGCTGGCCTCAAACAGGGTCTGCACCACCTCTGCTTCCTGATTGCTGGTATTAAATGCGTATTCTATCACTGCCTGTCAATGTATAACAGTTTTTTTAAACATTGTTTTATGTGTATTTTGTCTACATGAACCATGTGCATTCCAGTGCCCATAGAAGTCGGAAAATGCTGTCAGATCTCTGGAATCCAGAGTTAGCCACTCTGTAAGACACTGTGGTACTGGGAATTGAACCCAGGTCATTTGGCAGAGCAGACAATGAATGCTCTTTCTCCTTGAAAATCTTCATTTAGATTTATGTTAATCTTTTCCCTCTATTCCACAGGTCTTATAACTTTTTGATTGCATATTACACTATCCATGTCATCATTTCTTTGGGTTATCTTCTATGTTGTTAAAAGGGAATCTGAGGTAGTTTAATGAGAATGTCCCCATAAGCTCACATGTTTAAATACTTGTTCCCTAGCTGGTAGAACGGTTTAGGAAGGATTAAGGGTGTGGCCTTGTTGGAAGGGTGTGTCTTTCTGCCTGCCTTCCTGCCTGACTGCTGCCTGCCTACCTGCTGCCTGCATGCCTACCTGCCTGCCTGCCTGCTGCCTGCTGCTATACTTTCTCATTATTGATCATGGATTCTAACCTTCTCAGCCCCAAATTAAACACTTTCTTTTAATAAGGAAGACAAATGTTGGTACTAAGGGTGGGCATTGCTGTATTGGGAAGCTAGCCATGCTGCTTTTGGAAGGAATATGGAAAACCTGCAGGAAATTGGATTAGGAAAGCTGTTGACTGCTATAAGCAGGGCTGAATGGACATCCTAGTAAGAGCTTGGAGACAACAGTGCTAAGATCATTGAGGGTTATGGATGCTTAGCTCAAGAAACTTCAGAGGGCAACAAAATTAGTGACAGTGTTAGAAACCATTCTTGTGGTGCTTAGGAAGAAAAATGAGGATATGCTGCCTGGGGGCAAATTGAAATAGTTGGACTAATTTTATAGGCAGGGATATTTCAAAACAGCCTAATAACTCTATTTGCATGGTTATTAGTAATCACATTCATGCAGAGCTACCAAAAAAATAATAAGCAGACAAAAAAACACAAAATGTATAGTTTGAGGAGGGGGAAAAAGCACCAAGAAATTTAGAGTGTCTGTACTGAAAGAGATAAGGAGGCCTAGTGTGAAATGGAATAAAGGGAGTGTTGTCTTTGGTGAAGACCCCACCCAGCCTAACCGGAAAACTTGCATAAAGAAATGCCTTTTGTATTTCTAAAAGCTGCAATGGGGGAAAATGTTATGCAAATATAATTCAAGAGAGGAACGGGCTCCAACCAAAATGGCTGAACTTGCTTCATTGGCCAGGTCATTCTGGCTTTTAGATCCCTGAATGATACTGGAGTAAAGGTTGTGGAATCTTCCTCCATGATTAAAAATCACTCTGAAGCCGAGGTGTTGGCATAGAGATCCCTTCAAGGAAACCAGAGAAGCTATATGTGAATTTATGAAAATGAAGCCTGGATTGCATTGGAGACCTCAAGATCTTGGAAATGTCAAAATCATAGACAGACCAAGAAGCTTGGGACCAAATCAAGTGAGAAAAGACACATGTTGTAGCCAAGCGGAACTTGAAGGGAAGAGCCATCTCAGCCCATTGGCAGCAGTTAGAGCTATAAGTTTGGAGTTTGCCCTCCTGAATTTCCATT